>NW_022589710.1:971593-1058169 GCF_004348235.1 Phoca vitulina
CCCCCGGTCAGCAGGCTCTTTTTTCCTCCTTGCTGCTTCAGCTGCTACCTGTTTGCATTAACCGAAACAATGCGGGTATATTATCTTAGTGACTTTGTAACAGGCCTCAGTTCAAAGGTCACCTCCTTCACCAAGTCCTTCCAACAGGGAATCAGCCAAGCATGGCTGCGGTGAAGTGTCCGAGAGACCTGGGCTTAAAGCCTGGCCCTGTCACGTCCCAGTTTGGTGCCCTCGGGCAAGTTATTTAACCTTACTTGTAAAATGGCAGTAGTAACATCTACTTTGTCGGATTGTTTAATGAAACTCTGAATAAGAGAATGTATAGAGAGCAACTGGTCTCAGTCAATGTTCAGTCTTCTGCCCTTCCTCTGACCACCTGCCGTGGTTTATCTGGGTGTCCTAAGCAGACACGCTGTCTGCAGCCTCCTCTGATACCTCAGTTGGACAGGCACTTTTGGGCACGGAAGTGGCAGGCACTGCTCCGCTCTGGGGTTCTGGCACACTCAGCTCCAGCCTGCCACGGCTCCAGGCTGTGGGCGGTCAGCAGCACGTAGGTGCCAGGAGCATTCTTGCCTTCTTTCCCTGTAGACTATTTCCTTCTTGAGGGTAGGGTCAGATCCATTTTTTGGACCTCTTCAGCTGTGGTGACCATATTGCCTGAATTAAAATTAAGGAAAGGTGGATTGTCGAGTACGAATATTTTTATGGAAACAATGGAACAAAGTATTTGAAATCTGTGCTGACTCATAAAATTCAGGAATAAGTTTGCTATTCTCACAGCACATAGCAAACTCCTTGGACACAATGGTTATAAGGTGTGTTGTGTGACTAACTAACAAATGAATGCTTATGCAGCTATGATTTCGGTGACCCCCCCAAATTCCCTAAGGTCAGAGCATATGAATTCTTACCATTAAAGTGACTGACAGGGTTAAGACAGGGTAAAGGCCCAGGTTAAACATAAATGCTTGTTGCTCTGGAGGAGACCCACATTTGCCCATTGACCAGATTAAAAAGATCCGCACGTGTCACTTATGGGAGGAGGGGGACTGCTGGTGATGGATGGGAACGAGTATCTCCACAGAGCGAGAGGGGTTTGGGGAGGGCTGGACTTGCTGGAATGGGGCAACATGGAGAATATGCTGGCAGCCCATGGAAAGGAAAAGTGTGTATGTTGGGGAAGAAGGGGTGCAAAAGGGTGGATTTGAGACCTGGAGAACAGCCTCTTGCATAAGACTGGCCTCTGCCCAGTTTTGCCCTCACTCTCTGGGGACAATCTTGGGCTGAGAGATTGAGGAACCCTTTGAGACTAGGTTCAACCCTCTTTTTTTTTTTTTCTTTTCTCAAAAAGTGCTAAATAGGTTAAGTGACTTGCCCAAGGACACACAGCTCTTTAGTGGCTGCCGACCTAGAACTTAGGGCCAAGTATCTGTGCCCCCATGACTGGTGCGCCTCCAGCCTCAGTCTAGAAAAATGCCAGCCACAGATGAGGAGTGTTGTGGCCAGGCCGGGACTGGGAGTGGAGGCATCTTGCCTGCCTGTGTCCTCACGTGTCCCAGATGGTGGAGGATGACGTCTTAACAACACACTCCCCCTCCCCGCCCATGTCTGTCAGAAGTGCTGGCTCTGGAGTAATGCCGCCCCAGGACAGGCAGCTGGGAGGGCTGCCCACAGAGGAGGCACTCCAAGCAAGGACTGGGTCTAATCCCATCAACTTCCTCCAGCAATTAACCCAAATCACCAGCGGACGTGTCCCTACCGTACCTGCTTCCTCCTTTGTCCTCACTCAACAGCCTTCCTAGTCCTCCGACTAGACACGGTCCTCTCATTCAGCTCCGTGCAGCTGAGGGGACCCTGCCTCATGTCCTAGTCCCTCCTGTCAAACCCCTTGGATCTGGCTGGCTGCTTTCCTAAGTCCCCCTGGCATCTCTCCACAGGCTCAGCCAATCGCTTCCTTTCCCATTCGGTACCAGCTGTCCCAGTGCCAGAAGCCTTGGCTGACCAGACCTTGGAGAACCACTCTGCCTTTGCCTCCCTCCTCTCAGCTAAGTCCCGTCTGTCATCTGCCTTCCCACCTGGGCAGTGATGAGGTTCTTCCTAGCTAGTCTGCAGGCTCTCGGTGCAGGGCACAGAGCAGGAACTCAATGAACACTTGGCGACTTCACTGAAGAAATGAGAAAGTTTTTGGTTCAAAATGAGAGGTAGTTAAAAACCAACCCTCCCCCTCCCCCACCCACCCACAACTCGAGAGAGTTGTTTGAGTGTGCTGGCACTGGGTCCCTGGGACAGAGCAAGGGCCTTTGGGAATGCCATCCTGGAAGGAACCTGGCAACCGAAGACCTCCTGACGAAGACAGGAAATGCCTGGGGACTCTGTCTCAGAAGATCATTGAATTATTACCACCACCAACTTCATTTCCATTTAAAATTTTATTACATCAAAAGAAAAAAAAAAACCCTCCACAAAATAAACTCTAACCCTAAACCAACTCAAAGACAGAAGATTATCATCCAGGTATAACTAATGCCCTCCCCAACCCAAACAACCTTACATTAAAAAATCCAAAAGAAATAGAAACGCCAGCTTCAAAAATATTTATCCAAAAAGTAAGGCATTCACTTTACGAAACAAATGAACAAACAAATAAACCCCAACAACTGAAGGAGGGATGGAGGTTGGAGGAATGAGAAGAGGGAAGAGGAGGATGGTCCCCTGACCCTCCAGGGGCCAGCCCCAGCCCACCAGGGGTCTACTCTGAAGGGACTGTAACTCAAACCAAACCTGGCATCTCACCAATGGGGGTGGGGGTGGGGTTGGGGTCAGGCAGGCCAGCCCGGAAGCTGGGAGAGCCAAGCAAGCTAGGAGGACTCCCCACAGATTCTAGTCTAAACAGACGGTAGGGGGAGGTAGGAAAGGGGGCACTCCTGCTTTGGGATGAAAGGATCCTAGTCTTTAGCACAGCAAGTGTGGCAGGGAGGCTGCAAGGCCCAGGGTAAACACGGTGGCCTTCCCTTGGAGTGAAGGAAAGGAAGCCTCTCCCACAGGATGGCCAGAAGTCCACATGCCACAGAGAATGGCTCCCCAAAATGGGTACCTTCTGCCACTGCTTTTTCATCCTGTCCCAGAGGCTGTCCAAAGACAGGGCGGTGGTGGGACCAGAAAGGGGGGTGTCTGAGTTGGGGGAGGAGGAAGGAAATGGCCTTCAGAAGACACTCCTGCCCCAGTCTCCGAGGTTACGGGATGGACATTTCTGGGGGGTGGGTGGGAAAGCACCCTCCATTCCAGGAAGGCTTTTCATACCAGGTCTGTCCTGAGGGTTAGAAATCAGGGAGTATTTTTAGGTCCAGTTCTTGGATGGGAGGTGACTTAAGGCTGATTTGGCTTGGGTTTCGGGCCTGAAGGGCTTGGGGAGCCTTCACACCGGTTGGTCCCCGAGCCAAGCCAGAGAAGAGGAAAAGGGCATGATGGGGGCGCCAGCAGTGCTGGCTCCATGGGGGTATGTTGGGGGCATAGCTGCAGGGATCATGGAGTGACTGCTCCTTCTGGTTGGAGTGGGGAAGGAGGAGGAGCTAAGGAGCTTTGCCCGAGGGGAGAAATGTCCACTACATCGAAAATAAGACTTTCTGGCTTCAGGAAGCTTTGGCACTGAGTGGGGGTCAGGATGCAGGAGACCGGGGCAGGGCTGGGTTTCTGCAATTTGAGCCTTTCCCAATCTGTTCCACAGGCCTGGCTTGGGTTAGGGGGAGGGGGCAGTTCTCCTGCTCATTGGTCCTTAGCTCAGTAGGGAGGTGGTGTCCTGCCAGGAACCTTGCTCTGGACAGGGAGCCCAAGCTGAGGTGGGGGGAGGTACCATGGGGAGGGGGAGAGGAGAGGGCAGAGGGAAGCATCTCTCTGATTTCTTGGGTCCCTAGTGAACGGAGGGTGATACGGGTCTCTCCAGCTGACTTTAAAGATGACAGATTTGCTTGAGTCTGTCCCTCCCCGACTGACTCACTGTTGCTTCCGCTTCTCTGAGCAGAGGCCTCCCTTGGGCTCAGGAATGGGGAGGGAAGGCAGTACTGAACTGGGCTCCTGAGGAGGCAAGTCGGGGGGGAGGACCCTGTAGAGTACCCCCAGCAGCTCCACTCTCCTCCCACTGCTTGGAGCAGCCCTGGTGAGGACACCGGCCCTGGTGGTGAGAGGCTGGTTCTTTGGGTACAAATGTCAGTGTCTTTGTTTATAGTTTCTTACCACCCATACCCAGGTCCTGCCCCTGCTTGACAGAAGCAGAGGTGTGTGTGTGTGTGTGTGTGTGTGTGTGTGTGTGTGTGTGTGTGTTGGGGGGACCCAGGCAGGGAAGGAGGGCAAAAAGAGGGTATAGGAGGAAGGAGCCAGCTGAGAGGGGATGGTGGTCCTCAGGGCTGGGGCTGCTCCGAGTCCTTGTCCTTGGAGGCAGTGGGTTGGTAGATGGGCCGCCGCTGCTCCTCTGTGTCCCCATTTATCTCCTCTTTCCCCAAGCCTGCTTCCATCTCGGGGTACACAACCACACACATCTTCTGGCTCACCAGGGTTAGCGACTCTATGGGAGGTCACACAGAACAGGTCAGTGATGAGCGTCCCACCCATCGGGCCAAGCCGTCCGTGACCCTGCTCCGCTCTCCTGCCCCACATGTTACCTCAGCAGAGCCCCAGTGCCTTCAGGAGACTCCTGATGCAGGAGACAGTCACCTTGCCTCTTCCTGGGGCTCTGGGGAGCCTATCTGTTGGCTGCCCATTCCCATCAAAGCCCTAGTCCCCCACCTTCTGGTGACCTAAGCCTGGTGACCACCAGTTCCAGGCTCTCCCTTGGCCTCTACCCAAGGCAGCTCCTGCAGAATGGCTGTCAGGTTGCCTATTTTTCCAGGTCTAGGGTCTGTGTGCAAACCTCAGCTGTTCTCCTCTCCTCAGAGGTCTCTGGGAAGGCACCCACCCTTTCTTGCCCCATCTTCTTCTCCAGAGCTCTGTGGACCAGCCTAGGCCTCCTGACCCGGAGACTACCTAACCCAGATGAGTAGATCCTCTAGCCATCCAGCATTTTTAACAACTCACCAATGAAGTTATTGAAACACTTGGGCTTGTGTTGCCAGTAAACACCCAGGAAATAGACGGGCACTCCTGTCAGCATGATGGCCAGGCCAATGCCACACACCACAGGCTCCGACCACAGGCTAAAGATCAGCAGGAAGGCCCAGAACAGCAAGTAGATGATGGGGAACAGCAGGTTGATCTGTGGAGCAGAGGTGCTGTTAGCTGTGTGGCCCCCGTGGCCCCCAGATCAGGGCATCCTCCCTATTCTCAACCCACAGAGAGGCACCTTCGAGGGCAAAGGCTAGGCTTCACTCGGCTCTGTGGCTCCCACACCCCAAGCCCTCATAGATCAAGTGCTATGTCAACAAACGTTGGTGAACTTGAGTAGTGGGATGGGAAGAGGAGGGGTGAACTCTGAGTTCTGAGGAATGATGCTCATTGCCCATCTCTTTTCTCCTGGGCAGAGGCAAACAAGGCCTTGTCATCCATGCCTCAGCCAGGGAAGCCCGTGGGACTGATAAGCTTGCTGGTATATTGGTATATATTTGCTGAGGTCCTAGAGTGGAGGAGAGGTAGAGAAATGAATGAGGGGCAAGAAGGAAATGGAAGGGGTCTGTCAGACTCCTTGACTCTTTCCTGGTTCTAGGTAGGGCCCTCATCTGGGCACCATGTTGCAAATGTCCATCCTTCTTGCCAGGATCACTCCCAATGTGTTTTTCTCAAGCAATATGAGAAGATAAGTCTGCCAAGATCCGAGAAGTCAGGAAACCTACTATACTATAAGGCAGTCTGGGACCTTGATTTTATTCAGAAAGAAACATCAGCTCTATGGGCTTGTTGGCCATCTTATTGGCCACAGGTGGGAGTTCCCAGACTCAGCTGCCTTTCTCTTCCTTGTCATCTCTTCTCAGAGGGTATGCAAGGGTTGGGGGAGGAATGGGTTATTCTACCTTGTCATCCGTCTAGCAAGCTTTCTAAGAGTGGTAGGAAAGTGGTGGTGGAAAACAGATTTGGAGAGCTGAAATTCCTCAGCTGGAAGAATCTTCTGGAAGGATCTAGTCTCCTCTGTTTCCAGAATAGGACCGTTCATATAGCTCAGGGCTATACGCTATTCTAATTTGCAGGAGAACCCATAGCTCTCTTGCATACTTTGTTCTGAGCAATCCCTTTCATTCCCACCACACAGTTATCTCTTGCAGCAATCAGTAGGTTCACTAGGCACCCTACTACATATAGGGCTCTAGTAGTTTAAAAAGGGAGGCTCATGGAGGATTGTAGTAGACTGGGAAGCTTCAAGGAAGAGGAGGAACTTGAGGCCTATGTGGGGAATGGTTATAATTTGGATAGGCAGATGGGAGAAGGAAACTCATTTTGGGATGGAGACATAGCTCAAGTGAACTCAGCTACCTGGAGGGATGAGAAGGAGACTGGCCATACCAGTGGGTTCAGGGAAATGTTGGAGAGGTAAGGGAGCCTTGAAAAATCAACCAGAGTTCATAAGAGTTGTAGGAAACAAAGGAATGATCTGATGAAAGTATCATTTAATATAACTTACTCTTACAGCTGCCATTTGTTCTGGTCCTGTCTCCAGTGGAAAATGGAAATAGCTGCCCCATTCATACATGGCCCTTGCTTTCCAAAGGGTCTGCTACCATCATAGAGCTGGTAGATCATGTATGTGGTCAGCAGCTGAGAACAAGGTGATTTAAAAGCCTGAGCTGCTGCTAGATTAGAAGAGGAGGGGAAAGGGATCTCAAGGGGAGGTTCTCGCACCTTGATAGGGCGGGGGATATCAGGCTTCTTCCAGCGAAGAACTATCTGTCCAGCAATTGTGACTCCATAGAAGAGGTAGTTGATGAAGCCCACGTAGTTGATGAGTGTGTACATGTCGCTGGTGACCAGCATCAGCAGGGTTGAGATGCACTGTGGGAAATGGGAGAAGCTCATCAGTGATCAGTAAGGTATTTGGACACCAGAGGAGCTGTTTACAGGTCAGGGCACTCTTCCCCTGCCTCTAGGCGGATGGCGCCATTTTACGATGAATGTCTTAAAATGGAGACTTTACAGCCTCCCCTAGTCATCCTGGCCATTGCTAACAGCTTCATTGCCAGGAAGTTCTTTCTTATTGCAGGAGTGATAATCAAAATATTTAACCACTGCTAGGGCATGGGCGCTAACCAATCAGAACAGATACTGGCTGTAAACAACTGGATTGGCCACACCGGCAGTGCCGGCTCTACACCTGCCCTGGTCTCATTTATATTTCTTCCCTGGTTGTAGCTCAAGCTAATTTAGGTGTTTCCTTTTTTTTTTTAATCCCTTAGGGAAGATTGTTAACTGCAGATTAAAGCTTTATTCTTGCCCTCATCCTCTTCTCCTGGCTGAGTCATCTAATTTATTTTTCTTCTTGCCCCCACCTCCCCCCTTTTTTTAATATCATAAACAGTTATAAAGCATTTACTAGGTGGAAAGTCCTGTTCTTAGTGTTCTACAAATATTAACTCATTTAACCCTCATAACATCCCCATGAGGTTTTCTTGATAGAATCCACTTTACGACTTCAAAATCAGCTCAGTGGCTCTCTCGGAACCATGTTCTGCCCCTCTGCTAATTTGTTAAGGCCAACAGAAGGTTCAGTTCTTAGAACGCCTGGGTGGCTCAGTTGGTTGAGCATCTGCCTTCGGCTTGGGTCCTGATCCCAGGGTCCTGGGACCAAGTCCCACATCGGGCTCCACATCAGGCTCTCTGCACAGCAGGGAGCCTACTTCTCCCTCTCCCCCTGCTTACACTCTCCCTCTGTCAAATAAATAAATAAAATCTTAAATAAAAAAGAAAGAAGAAGGTTCAGTTCTCGTGTAAGATCTGACGGTGAAAATAATATAGAAGATTTTAATGGATGAATAAGCCAGATTCTGACCGTACTTGTCTGGCAGTCACAGTACTGCACCAATGGCTCAAACCGGAAATAAGTCTGTGTCTCACTGGGAGTAATAGGTGGTCTCCAGGCACCTTTCACAGCTAACCAATCATGATGGACTTCATCCTATATCTGAACATTCTGAAACTCCCCCTCATGTTGTACAGTGAAGGCACTTGACTCCTGAGAGCTCTATTATCCTGATCTAACTGCTTCTCTGACAGACCAAAGTCATTTTCAATATTTTATTCAGGATCCAGAAAGAAAAAAAAAAATAACTCAAAAGACTCAGTGGGGACAAGTCTTTGCTCTTTCTTTTTACCCCTCTAAATGATTCCACTCTGGGCCATTCTACCCTCATTTCTTCCCTATCCCAATTTTCCTTTTCTCCATTTTCAGTTGCCAGTCTTCCTTTCTTTATGGTTTGTCTTATTTGGTGTACCTGTAACACTGAATTTGTTTCAGTGGTATTTCCTGAGAGACAGGCAGAGTCTCCTGGGGCAAGAAGATTGATGGAGAGTGCTGAGGGTGTGTGAGATTGGCCAGGAGTGGGGGCCCAAAGCTGTAACCCTTAGGGCAACAGGTGCAGGGGAGAGCCAAGAAAGGAGGTTTCTTTCCGTATGAGACTATAGAGTCGTGAGAAAGTCACTTCAATCTGACCCAAAAGTATGGGAGAATAGAAATGAGGCAGGGTGAGAGCCTGAAGGTGTTTCAGGACTCAGGGTCTTTCCTTGTTATTTCTCTTGATATTTACAAAGCTCATATATACCATTTGCCAGATTATCTAAGATCCAGTGAAACCTAGGAGCAGACCAGGAGGGTGACAGGAGTGTGTGTGGGAAGTGTGAATTCCCAGCTCAGAGCAATTGCAAAGAGGGAGGGTGTGTGTAGGGCTGGCAGAAGGAGGGGCCTTACTGTGAAGAGCAAGGCTGGGATTGGGGTGCAGCGCTTCACGTGAATCATGGCCAACACGCTGGGAAGATGGCCTTCCCTGGCTCCAGCAAAGAACAGCCTGGTAGAGAGAAAAGCAGGTAAGCCTGGGATGGCCCACAGACCACCCAAGGAAGTTCCCTCCCCAGCCCAGTCTTCCTCATCCATGCCCATCTTCTGCTCACACAGGAGTATCCCCCCGACCCAACCAGGTACCCACCTTCCCATGCACATTCCAGCCCACTTGTCACAGGACCCACGTTCACAAGTGCAGGTGCAGGCAGACCAGAGGCAGCCAGTGGATAATGGATAGATTCTGGGTGCATAGAGACCCTAAGTATGGTCTGGGTGGCTTGGGGTTACTGATGATTGTGCCTTAACTTTGTGGGTCTCACAAAGCCTTAATCCCTTTAAAAATGGGCCTCTCCCTTCCTCAAGGGATACAGGTTCTCTGATACATGAGGACTGAACTGTCTGTCCATAGTAAGCCTTAAAAACATTGATATCCGGGGCGCCTGGCTCAGATGGTTAAGCGTCTGCCTTCAGCTCGGGTCATGACCCGGGGTCCTGGGATGGAGCCCCATGTCTGGCTCCTGGCTCAGCGGGGAGCCTGCTTCTCCCTCTGCCTCTCCCCCTGCTCATGCTCTCTCTCTCTCTCTCTGTATCTCTGTGTCTCGAATGAATAAATAAAATCTTAAAAAAAAATAAAAATAAAAAACAAAAACATTGATATCCTAGTCAGGAGGTAGTTGCCACTGTGAGGATGGAGAATAGGTGGTGGACCAGAAAGGGACACGGGATAAATTGGGGGATATGTGGAATGTTCTATATCTTGTTTTGGGTGGTGCTTCCATCGCTGTCTACAACTCTCAAAACTCATTAATCTGAACAATCTGTGTATTTTATTGTATTGTATGCATTATATTGTATCATACCTAAAAATTTGTATCCTTAAGCTACTTTTTCTATTCCCAAAGAAGCCATCCTAAGGAAATGAATACTGAGTTAGTGAAAGGTATATATAAAAGATATTCTGATGATAAAAAAGATTGGAAATATCCTAAATGCCCAAAAGTTAAGAGATTGATAACATAAATTATAGTGTATCTATAAGATGGATATTTTAGGGGCACCTGGGTGGCTCAGTCGGTTAAGCGACTGCCTTCGGCTCAGGTCATGATCCTGGAGTTCCAGGATCAAGTCCCACATCGGGCTCCCTGCTCAGTGGGGAGTCTCCTTCTTCCTCTGATGCTCCCGCCTCTTGTACACTCTCTCTCTCACTCTCTCTCTCTCTCAAATAAATAAAATCTTAAAAAAAAAAAAAAGATGCATATTTTACAGTCCTAATGTTTTGAAAAAAATTTGTTACATGAGAACATGCTCACAATACAATGTCAAATGGTAAGAGCAAGACAGAAAACTGTATGATTCCATACAGTATGATTCTAATTAATTTAGAAATTATGGTCATGTAAAAACATACCAACTGATTATCTCTGGGTGATGGGATTATGAGTAATTTTAATTTTCTTCCTTAGACTTCATTAAAAAATTTAATTTCTAAAATAGATGAGAAATTTTTAATTGGAGTAAAAATTATTATTTTTTTTACCCTTTTTAAAAAGTAAACCTTTTTTTGGAGATAATTGTAGACTCACATGCAGCTGGAAGAAATAATACAGAGAGATCCTAGGTATCCACTCTATTTCTACTGGTAACATACTGCCGAACTATAGTATAATATCATGACGAGGATATTGATGTTTAAAAGTTATTTTTAAAAAGAGAAATTTTAATATAAAAGGGACTCCTTCTTCCCCTTCTCTTTTCCCAGAGAAAAGAATATTATAAGCCATTGGAAGTCATTTACATATTAGTATGAATTAGACAGCTTTTTCTTTTTGGGATTTTATAAGGAGAAAGAAGCACCTAAGGGGTAGGAGGAAGGGGGTGGTGTAATGGGGACAGGAAGGCACAGACTCAGCACACTGGGTGTTCTGAAAAAAAAAAACCTGTCACTTACTTTGTAATTTGTGTGTGAGGGAGAGTGGAACTAATAGCAGCAGTTTGGCAGAAGTGTGGGAGTCCATTATGGCCCCAAGTACCCATGTGCATCACCATCACTTGCCATCATCAACTACCTAGGCCACTGTCACTAGTTTCATGCACCCACACAGCATGGCCCCTCTACGGTGCAGCCTCATGCACCCAACTGAGCCCTGCGTGCTCTGCGGGCCTCCTCATGCACATAGCCAGGGCTCCGCATTCACGTCCCTCCTCCACATGCAGCCAGGACCAAGTGTAACTGTCCAGGTCCAACAGCATTTGCAAGTGTCAAGTTCACAAGAAACAATCCTTGCCCGGCTAGCTGACAACGGAGGAGACAATGACATTAAGCATGACACAAGCCCACACACACTCCTGTTTCTCAGGAAGGGTCAACCTCTCCATACACCAAACACAAAAGAGTGAGAGAGAGAAGGCGAGAAGGAGGGAAGGAGGAGGAAGGAATGAAGGAACTGGGAGGATGAGCAGAGGAGACCTGGTGGGTGAGCTGGGCCTCGGGATCAGAGGCCTCGCCCGCCAGGGCTGCCGTGGCCTGCATGCACACACAGCTATACCACATGCATGCAGACCGCTGCTGGGCCTGCCCGAGGGACAAACCCCACTCTAAAGCGACTGTAGCCAGTCACTCTGTTCCAAAAGATCCCAGAGAGCCTCATGGGTCACTGCTCTTCCACTGCTCGCCCTCGGCTGGGGACTCCTGGTGGTCACTGCTCCTGTGTAACACGCACACGAGGTTGCTGTGGGTAAGTCTCAGTCTCATAGGGTCCTGGGGCACAGAGGACAGCCACACTCCCTCTTTCCTGCCCTGGGTCCTGAAAACATGGCACTCCCTTGACATCTCATGAGAACTCCCCCCTGATGTGATGGGTGGCTTTGGAAGCAGCTAAACTCAGGGACTCCCTGCTTTTGCTGTATCTTTCAAGTAGGGCTATGCCCTGGGGGCAGGGGAACCGTCTAAGAAATATGGGAAGACCCCTTGAAAAACACTGATGGCAACAGTCCAGTGTCTGCTGGCCTCAACAGCCTATTCTGGAGAGAGCGAGAAGAGACCCTGAGGAGGGGCCAGATTCCTGGGGGTGTAGAGGCAAGAGCTGGGGATTCCTGGACCCACTTGAGCTTCTGGCTTCTCTGAGAGTTTGGAAGTTGGGGGCCTGGATTTGGACAAATGCTTTCCTTCAGTTCTTCCCCACTTCTCTCACTTCACACCCTCAGCCCGAGTCTCCTGAGTGGCCATGAAAGTGCCTCCCACAGCCACCTGTCTGTTGAGCAGGGAGAAGGATCCATCCCACCTGCAGGCTGGTCCCAGAACTTCCATGAGAGGCCAGCCCAGAGGCCCCAGGCCTGTGTCCCTCCTGGTCCCTTGTAGAGTGGGGTTCCTTTCAAGCCAGCATAGCCTGTTTCCAGGCAAGTAGCAAAGGAGCTCTGGGGCTGCCGATGAGACACTGTCCTGCTGCCAATGACGGTGCCCAGACCTAGGACTGTGTCAGGCAGCCTGGGACCTCCTCAGCCCTCTGCTCCTACTGAAATGAGGTGGGACAGGGCTTCTCTCGCCACTACATGTGAAGCCACACACATCGCAGGTAACCACGTGAGCAGCATACACCCCTCTGCACCCAAGCTGACACACAAACGCCTTTTGTGAGCAATCACCCCCTACGAGGTCACCACCCAGGTGCCCACACAGACCTCTGCTGACGGAGACAAGCCCCCCATATATACACAGAGCAATATGCGCAGCAGAATGGCCCCTGGCCCAGGAAGGACTGGGACAACACTCACCGGGAAGAGGTGAAGAGAGACCCATTAACTCCTCCAAATGTGGACAAGGCAACGGAAATGGGCATGATCCAGGCCATGACCCCTAGGAGCTTCTCTCCGAATGTCTGGGAGAGAAAACAAGGGGATGAGCAGAAGAGGCAAGGTTACAACCCTCTACTTGTACATCACTGCTGAGAATGCTCCCTCCCGTCTCTACCCTTGCTGAGTCTCTCTTATTAGGGTCCTCGAGGGTAGGGTTGCGTTCCCCAGGCCCTCCTGCACCGCACCGCCACTTCCCTTCCCACCACACAGCGGGGATTTAGTAAATGTTTTGGGCTATTAACTGAAGGAGACAGTGCATGGTGGTAATAATAATAATAAGAACAACAACAACAATGACGATGATGTGCTAACATTTGTTCTCCTTGTTTTATGGATGAGGAAACTAAGGCACAAAGCAATTAGGTAGCTTGCCTAAGATCACAAACCCAGAAAGTGGAGGGCCAGGACCAGAAGCCAGCTGAGGGAGTCCAGGCCTCACTTTACATTACACACTAATGAGTCAGGCAGGTTGGGGTTCAAATCTTAGCCCAACAGTTTGGACCTGTGAGACCTTGAGCAAGGTCCTTAATTTTTGAGCCTCAGTTTTCCTATCTGTAAAATAGAAATGGTTCCTAATTCATAGGGTGGAATTTCTAAATTCATAGAAATAATATAAGAAGGGAAAAATGATAAGAACAAGCCACTATGTAGGCTGAGAAAAAAAAGGTGGTGAAGCTATAGACTAGTCTTCCTATACTGAAGGAATGTAGAATGTCAAGGGACTAGCCTTTTCTATATTCTCTGAGCCAAGTACACACTCGATTTCTAGCACATTATCGGGGAGGGGTCATTTAGAATGGATGTCCTGCTGGGTTAGGCCAGTGGTCATGGAAAAAGGCTGCCCTGGGACACTGGAGGGCCTCTTTCTTTACAGTCTTCTGACAGGAGACATGTGATGACAGTTTGGCAGGGTGGCGTCAGGGCCCAGGTGAAGCCAGGTAAGGGGGCTGCATGACTCCCAGGGCTTTCCTGGGTATCAAAGACCCCAGTGCCTTGGATCTGCATCTCTTTCCCCAAAGAGCAGAGACCATTCCTACTCCTGTTTACTGGCACACACTTTTCCCTGATGAGCGAAGGAGTCAGGCTGCATGATTTCCGGAGGAGAAAACGAAGGCAGAGAGGAATGGCGTCTCGTGCAAGATTTTATCTTTCTGAGGAGGAGCCTGCCTCCTTTATACAATCATCACATTTAGAGTTTAAAGTGCCCCAGATCAGGAGCTGGCAAACTTTTTCTGTAAAGGGTCATACAGTAAGTAATGTAGCTTTGTGGGCAACACGTTGGTTCTGCCGTTGTCACCGTTCTAGGTACAACATGGCCGTCAGTTTGCTCCTGGGCACTTGGAGATATGGTTTCTGCCCTGAGAACTTGGGATGACTTCTAATTCCACAAATTCATGGATCAGGGAAAAGTGAGTGGGGCCAATCTGGCAAGTCTATGTCAACATTCCTGGTTTGAGGGGCTGTGAGTTTGATTTCTTACCACAGCGACTGCGTTTGAAGCCAGCAGCTCCTGGGGGGACATTGCAGTGACATAAGCGACATTGGCAAAGACATACACAAATGTGACCAGTGGGATGGAGATGAAGATGGCTCTGGGAAGATTCCTGTAGAAGGAGAGGAGGTCAGAGGGGAAAGGCCTGGCACCTGCCTCATCACGGGGTTTGGGAAGTGCCTTGTCCTTCTGCTCCAAACTGACCTGGCAGCCTTTTGTGACACTCCCTCTCCCTGGGGGGTGGATTCTGTCTTAAAATGGGCAGGGCAATTTAAAGGAAATGAAACAGGGTAGGCTGGGAATATGCTCCATACCTGCTGACCTCTTCCTGACTGGAATCTCCATGATACACCCCTCTCCCCTGCTTCAAGACACAAAGACCCTCCTGTCCTAAGACAGGTAAGTAAGATGCCTAGAGGCCTGTCAATACATTTCATCCTCTAAGGCAGTGGTGCTATCTCAGCACTGTTTCAGCTTTTAATCTGCTCTGGGACAGTCACGGGATCATTTTTCTCCTCCTGGCAGGGTGGATGGCAAATGGTTTAAGTTCCTGAGAAATAACTGTTTCTTCAGGATAGACCAGGTCATGGTCAGAACAGGGGCTGGAGATGGAGAGGTGCCCAGTGGACACCTGGCTCTCTCTTCTTAGTAGCAGATGCCATGGCCTTTCAAGGGATTTGGGAAGAGCTGGGTCATTTCAACTCACTTGTAGGGATCAACAAGTTCCTCAGTCACGTAATTAAGAAAGTTCCAGCCTCCGTAGGCAAAGGAGCCCTGAAGGAAAGCCAGTGCGATAAGGCCGATGTCAGGTTCTTGGAAATTCTCAAATGCGTTCTTTGGTTCCAGCCAGAAATACTCTCCTGTGGACGCAAGGGGCAGGAGGCTGCTCAGAGAAAGGAGCCAGAGGCCTGGCGGCCTCTAGCCTGCCTAGTCCTGTCTCAGCTCCTCCTGCAGTGATGATCCAGCTCTTGTCTTGTTTCCAGTGAACCCCACACATTGGAGAAGTGGGACCAAAAGGAGCAGGGAAATAGAGATTAGGACTTCCCCAGAACCTAGGAACCAGGAGTCCAAATGCAGGCTCAGGTTCAAAGCACAGCTCTCAATCTTCTTTTAAAAGGCAAATTTACTTGGAAGGAAAGACCAGGGGAGGCCACTGGTCAGGGCAGGGTAGAGTAAATCAGGGGTGGTGTGTGGGAGTGGGGGGTTGGGGGAGCTGGGATTTGGAGATGCAGGATTAGAGCCATTGGCAGTCTCTTGACCACCTTCCTGTATATCTAGGTTTATACATTTTCACAAAGAAAGCATGAACAACAACAAACACTCAAACATAAGCTCCTATAATGCCATAGTAGTTCATGCTTGCTCTGCTTTGTCAATAACCTCCTGTCTCTTTCTAACATATCTGGGCTCTCTCTTCATGGTATAGATTCCCTGAGGACAGGGTCCTTCAGCAAAGAGCTTTTCCACTGCCTCCCCAACCTCTAGCACAGTGTCCTGCACACAAGTGGGCCCTCAAGAAAGGTTGCTGATGACGTTGTAATGAAACACAGAGTAACTGCCCATATTTTACTTAGTCATCTGTGATCCAGCATTTGGACAGGAAATAAGTAGATTAGAGTGATCAGGAGAAAGCATTAGGGCCAGAATAGTAGGGACTTATTATCTCTGGAAAGATAGCACAGTGGTTTCTTTCTTTCCTTTTTTTAGGGGAAAGCATGAACACAGTCCCCACTACCACAAATTATATAGTCCCATTTCTCACATTTGGGGAAATTGCAGGGGTCAACACATCCATAGTGCAATGGATAAGCCTCGTCCTTGGAAAACCACTTTCATGATCATGGTATCTCCCCTACCAGGTAGGTATACACAGTGATTTCTTTAAGTCTACACAATATTACCTGCTAAAGAACTTAACACAACTGGTTAAAATTAACAGCAGAACCTTAATTATGTTTCCTGGAGTAAATATCCAGGCACCCCACATGGCCTTCAGGGCTTCTAGGCAGGTAGGAGGTCTCTCTGTTTGTCATCTGACTTTCTCCAGGAGGCAGTGACACTGGGCAGAGCCTAGTGGTGCCATGGTTCCCATGGAAACCAAATACAGACTCAGACTTGGAAGGGACCAAATCCAGTGAAGAATGTTGGCAGGGGCCCCAGGAATGTCGAGCTCTCTCGTAGAGATTATGAATAATTTTGAAATGCGTAAAAATCTCCTCTGTTCCCCATTTTAAGATATGGACAACATACAATATAAGATGCAGGGAGCTTCCCTGGGGATGGGGTAAGAGGGCAACAGAAGTCCAGAGATCTGGGGGCTTCACCTAGCTGTGCTGGAGCCAGGAGGTCAGCATGGGAGACCTGAACTCTGCAAACCAGGTGGGGCATGCTCAACTTCCAACCATCCCAGGAGAATGGTTTCTCTTCCCCTTTGTCAAGCAAGTGAAGAAGAAAAGTCATTCAAGGTCAGAATTGGGAAATCTCAGGGTGCACATGTCCAAAGACAGTGTGAGGGGGTGTGTACACGAAAGAGGCAGAAAGTTGGGTGAAGCCCTGTTGTTTGGGTGATACTCACCTTTGCAGATCTGGACAACTCCCATGATGATGATCAGGGCCAGGGCCAGGAGCTTCCCAGCTGTGAAAATGTCTTGAACCCGGGTGGCCCACCGCACACTGGCACAGTTGACCCATGTGAGGAGCACTGAAATGACAGACCCCCAAACATATCCTCAGGGCTATAATGAGGCTGTAGGAGGCCCTCTGAACAGAAGCAGAAATGCTTCTTGCTCCTGACAATGGGACTGTAACAGGCGAGCCAAATTTCCCTCAAGCCCAGCCCCAGTTTCCAGAAACTTTGGCTAGATTAATGGGTTACAAATGGGGATTACCTGTCACAAATTAGAGCTTGGTCAGAGCATGCCCTGCCCAGGGCTGGAAGCCAGAAGTAGGCATGGAAGTGAAGGCACTGGCTTTGAGGAAAATCAGCATATTACCAGGGTGCAAGTGTGGGCTTTGTTTCCAGGCCATTGTATGTTCAGGGGGAGCCCTGAGCAGCTGGTGGATCCTGAATGTCATCTTCCTCAGCCTGATTTTGGGGCAACAGAGGGTTAGGGGGAATCTTTTTTTTTCCCCTGTGGTATAATTTACATAGAGTAAAATTCATTTTTCTAAGTGTACAGTTTGATGAGATCTGACAAACGTATTCAGTTATTTAATCACTTCCACAGTCTTTATATGGAACATTTCCAACACTCCCAAAAGTTCTCTTTCTTGCACTTTGATCTCCTTTGAAGTCAGTCCCTTTCCCCTACCTCTGGCAACCACTAATTTGGTTTCTGTCCCTATATTTTGCCTTTTCCAAAATGTCACATGAACAGAATCATACAGTATGTAGCCTTTTGTGTCTGGTTTCTTTTACTTTACATGAAGCTTTGGAGATCCATTCATGTTGCTGTGTATATCAAGTCTGGTCCTTTTATTGTCACATAGTACTCCATTTTATGTATTGGTTTTCTACTCACTGGCTGATGGACATCTGGGTTGCTCCCATTTTGGGGCTATTATGAATAAAGCTGCTATAAACACTTGCATAGAACTCTTTAAGTGGACTGTAGATGTCTTTGAGAAGGATTTTCCTTTCTCTTGAGTAAATACCCAGGAGTGAGATTCTGAGTCATAAGGTAAATTATAACTTTATTATTTTTTTAAGATTTTGTTATTTTTAAAAGTAATCTCTAGGGACGCCTGGGTGGCTTAGTCAGTTAAGTGTCTGTGTTCAGCTCAGGTCATGACCCCAGGGTCCTGGGATCAAGTCCCACATTGGGCTCCCTGCTCAGTGGGGAGCCTGCTTCTCCCTCTCCCTCTCCCCCTCCCCCCAGCTCTCTCACTCTCTCTCTCAAATAAATAAATAAATAATCTTAAAAATAACAACAACAAAAAACCCCTACAAAGTGGCTATATCGTTAGCATTTCCACCAGCAATGTAGGTGAGTTCCTGTTGCTATGAATCCTTTCAGCATTTGGTATTGTCAGCTCCAAAAGCTTGTCTATTCTAATAGCTATGTAGTGGTATCTCATTGTGGTTTCAATTTGCATTTCCCTCATGACTGATGATGTTGAGCATGTTTTCATGTGCTTATTGGCCACTATCCCTCTGTCTTCTTTGGTGGCATAGGGGCTCCCACAGAGATCCCAACAACATGGAACCTCCAAGGACTGGAGGAGAGCTCAAAGGCTGAATCCTAGGAGGGAGGGACTCCGTTTTACAGCCACACTCCCCAAGCAACCCAGGGAGCCTGTGCTGCAGGAATGGGACTCTCACCTTCCTGGTGCTTAGGAAGTCCTTGAGAACAAAGGGAAGAAGTTAAAATCCTCTTGTTTCCCCTTCCTCTGAAACAGTGACCAGGACGGCCCCCCCAGTCCTCCAAAGGTACAAGTCACACACGTAGAAGCACCAGACTTTCTTCTCAAGCTCTGGCCAGGCCTCTGACTTGAACAGTTGATCAAATTATATCAATACCTGATCTTTAAACTGTGTTTTTACTTTTCAAGTATTTTCTGACCTTACTTGATTCTGAGACCATTTCGACAGGGTAAAGACCTGATGCTATTATCTATCTGTAACCTTTCTCCTCACACCATCTCTACTTGGCAAACTCCTTCTCATCTTTCAAGATCCAGCTCAAATGTCACCTGTTCTGTGAGTCTTTATTATTTTATTATTTTACTTATTCCTGACAATGTGGCTGCAAGGTAAGATACACCAGCCGCATTTTATAGACAAGGAACAAAGTTTGTCCCTTCTCTTTTCTCAGACCGCTTTGTTTATATTTAATTTTGGGCATTTACTTCTTTGTATTATAATGAGTTGTTTCTTTTTCTCTGTCTCCATGTAGACTAGGAGGGCAGGGACTATGACTTTTCATGCTTTTAATCCCAGGGCATCATTAATGCCTGCAAATAGCAGGTACTCAGCAAATATTTAATAGTTGGATACAGAAAATGCCCAATTCATTAGCCCTGCAATCTCATCTCAGTCTACACATTCTACAATGCACACAATCTCCCCTGCTCCCCAGGAATCTCATCAAAAGGAGACACGATCCCCAGTTGGTTGCACAGAGCCAAAAGAGCGACAGGAAACTTGACTTCAAACTCTTGACTCCTCATGGAGAAGCTGTTATCCAAGATGGTGTCATATAAGGAGAACCAAAACATGTTGTCAGAGGAAGGATTTTAAGTGCCTGAACAGGGAGAACATCTTGTAAATATTCGAATGTTCCAGATGGACTGAGACATTCTGATAAACACACATTTGGTTTATCTTACTCAATTCAAAAAGGATTTCAGGATCACATGCCTGGTGACAATCCAACCCAAATCACTCTAAGCAACAGGGCCTGTGATCTGTTTCTCCTCAGGGCCCTGAGGATTGTTAGGTACAAGGGTGGGCCCTCAGGTCCTAGGAGTTCAGGCAGACACAAGCAATGACTTAAGGATAAAGGAGATTGATTTATGAAAAGAAGATTAGGACACAAAACCCATGAGGCTCAGGGATAGGTAAGGATTACTGAACAAGGAACCAGATTGTGATCCCAGAGAAGAAAATTATCCTCTATCAAGGGGAGGAGAGGGCACGGTGGGGAGGTGACAGGAAAGTACTTGGAGGGAAATAAGGGATGAGCAGGACAACTCACAGACATTCTTCCCCAGCAGGTGGGGGGGAATGTGGCCACCTCCTGGTGGGCTGGAATAGAAAACACAAAATCATCTATCTGCTTAGGAGAGGGACCTTGTCAAGGCAGTCAGAAAGATTCCTTCAGTCAGCTCCAGAATATTCCTGGGGGATGGGAGATATTTGAAGGAAGGGATAATTTGTCAAAAAAACTTGCTGTGGGTGTCTTCTGTCCCACCTGACCTTATCTTCACAATTTCACAAGAACCCAGACCTTGACTAATATTTAACCTTTTACCTTTATAGAGCTCTTTCAGAAAAAGAGAAATCCTGAGAATGGGATGGGGAGACATTTTGCCTGTGACACTAATCTCCTTAAAACAATGGCTGCAGGCCCTCACATCTGACCCTTATCCCTGCTGTTGGGTGATCACAGCATGTGACTGAGGGGAAAGAGGGCATTTTCAGTCTCCTGCTACCACAGGACAGCTTCCCTCACAGCAGGCTGAAACCTGAGCCTCCAAACAGAGAGGAAAGGTCAGTGAGTGAAGGCAACACTGTCAGGTGCTTGCCAAGCCCCTGCCCTGTTCAGGCATCCTGTCTCTGCCAGTCTGCTACCCAGAGCCCCTTTCTGTTGTTAATGGCTATGGCCCCTCTCTCTTCTCAGCCAGACCCTGCATTCTGCATGCTTGAGAAACAATGACCTCAGGGAAGCCACATGAAGATGGGGACCAGTGGTCACTGCAGCTTGAAATGTGAGGGTTTTCGTTCATCCATCCATTCATCTGTCCGTCTGTCCAACCATCATCTACAAAGGGCCTACTGTGCTAAGCACTCTGGTAGGTGGGGGAGTTACAAGACACAAGTCCCTGTCCTCAGGAAGTTGAGAGCATAAGGTAAGGGAGATGAGTGAGAGCATAAGGTAAGGGAGATGGGTGAGAGCATAAGGTAAGGGAGATGGGTGAGAGCATAAGGTAAGGGAGATGGGTAAGCTAAAAAAAAGATGATCATGCAACAATGTGGTGACAGCAGAGCTCTTCACGGAAGCCAGTGGGTATCCATGAGGAGCCCCGAACTTAGCCCAGGGGATTCAGAGGTGTGTCCTATAGGAAGGGGAGACCCTAACCAAAAGGAGAATTTTATAATTTTGGCCCAGCTGGATAAAAGAAATAAGAAGGAAAAAGACTCTGGTTCTTGTCCACTGTAATCTGGCTGTGGAGTGGTTGCTGCTTCTCTAGAGGCCCCCATGGAATCACGGGCTTATCTGTATTTCTTGGGCATTTTCTCCTCTTTCTCTTTTGTATCCTTTCTGTTTGCTGGGTTTAAAAAAAAAAAGGTGAAAAGACTATCAAGACGATACTTCAAAAAGATGCTGAAGTCAGGGGTTGGTTACTTAATCTGCCAAGTTGGAAAAGGTGACAAGGTGACACCTTAATGTCAAGGTGACAGGAGGGATACAAAAAACAGGCAGGCAGGAGTAGGGGACTCAGAACCCAGCAATCTTGTGACCTGCTCAGAGCCCAGGGCCCAGGGCCTCTCAGCTGCTGAATAGGAGAGGTGGGCTCAGTGCTCCCTGCCTGTGGGAAAGCTGAAAGACTGGCAGAGAGGTGCAGAGTCCTCAGATCGATGACAATGCAGATCCTGTCACTGACCTGGACAGAGGGTCAGAGTTAGAAAAAGAGACATGATGTCAGAAACAAAGGTCAGAGAGGGAGAAAGAAAAATTTGAAGAAGCCACGCTATGGGCTTTGAAGATGGAAGAAGGGCCCATGAGCCAAAGAATGTAGGGGGGCTCTAGAAGCTGGAAAAGGCAAGGAAATAACTGTCCCCAGAACGTCCAGAAAGAACATAGCTTTGCTGTCACCTTGAGTTTAGGACTTCTGACCTCCAGAACTATAAGACACTAAATCTATGGTAATTTGTTATAGTAGCAATAGGGAATTAATACAGGGCCAGGCACCATACAGAAAGACCAGAAAGCAGGTGGCACACGCTGAAATAGCAAAATTTTTAAAGAGCAACCAGGCGGCACACCCCAGGACCCCAAAGGAGTGCCTATCCACAGGCCTTGCAGGACACCAGTGGAGGGAAGTGGTGGGGCTCTCTAGAAGTAGGCAGTGAAAGTGAGGTCACCCATGTGCTCACCTAGTTGGCAAATTTCTACACCATATGACAGCATCCCAACTCGAGGATCCTATAGCTAAAGTGTTACTGCCTCCTGTTTCTTCCCTTCCTAATTCTATACAGTAGTAAACAGGCTCACCCTCCAATAACTCCAGCTGTGCCTTTCCTTCCAAAAAAATTTGGGGGCAAAAGACACTCCCAATATTCCTCCTTCATCTAATGCCAGGCTCTTTTCCAGTCTCCTCCATATTCCATTTAACTTCAGGCCCACACATGCAACCCAGATACACATACAAATGGAGACCCAAGTTCCAAACTTCTCACAAGGTGAGTCTAGTGCTGGGAGGCTCAGATGTGATTCTTTTCTTCTCTGCCGCCATGGTTTTGTTGGTCTCCTAATTTTACTGACCAGAGGCTATAATCATAGGCCATAAAAGAAATCAAGATGGAAAGCCAAGAGATGAACTCAAAAGTCCTGAGATTGAGTTCCTTCCTCAAGTCAAAGGGTAGAGTGGCCACACTGTGTGCTATCTTGCAGTGGACAACACCAACAGCACCCTGAAAGAGCTCGCTCTGGGACTTTCCCAGGTGGAGTCAACCCAACCCAACCCCCCAGGAGGTAAGGCGAGGTTAAAGGTCTACAGATTTTAGAAGGGAAGAACAGGAACAACATGTTTTGGGAACCTTTACCTTAGATGAATACCTTATAGACTATAGGTAAAAGAAACAATTTAATCTCTCTAGTCCATTTTTAAACAGAACATCAGTGACTCACTAGCATAAAATAAATAAGTCTTCATTTAGAAAACTTTAAGCATGGATTAGAGAGGGAATTGTGGGACTGGTTTTAAGTGTCCACAATTAGCACAGGCCAGGGCTGTGTCTTCAGGTGCTCCCTTGCTTCTAGACACAGGACTCTGGCCTCTTGCTGAGCTGGGCTGGCAAAGGGTCATCCTGTGCCTTCATCAGAGGGCCAATGAGCACGTTCCCACATGGATCCCTAAACTAATCTCATTCATTTTGCCAAGCCAGCTTCTGCTTCATGGACCACACCATTCTGGTGTGATGGGGTGAAAGACAGGACGGAGCCATTTAGATAGGAGGCTGGACTGATTGTTTTAAGAACAGTGCTCAGAAGAACGAACCAGTTGGGGCTCTCCTTGTAGACAGCTCTCGGCACTGGAGGGAGATGTTTGAGGCCAGTGCCCTACTACCCGGGAGCACATTTCCAGCCTCATGAGCAATCAGAGCCAGGAATGACTTGAGAGACTCAGAACCTCATTTTGTATGTGAATGGAGTAAGACCCCAGCTAATGTACTCCTGCCCCCCAGTTGCTTATTCTGCCACTATGTCAGCCTTTCTTTTATCATATACACATTATCCCACTTTCCCTCTGTCCATTCCCACATTCTTTCTCACCCTGCTCCTGTCAATGGTACTCAAGGTCATTGCTCAAGGGCCACCCTGAGTCAGTCACCTGAAGATACTAGCCAGTTTGCTTTCAGGACAGCAGGAAGTAAGATGCCAATGTGGCAAAAAGGGGAAGACTAGGATGGCTACCCCTGAGAGACCAAGAGAGTCGTGTCCATTCCTCTCAGAGCTTTAGAAAATTATTTCCCACTGGCAGACTCGACTCTCTGCCTTGTATTCCCTTCTCTGGCCCCTTGTCGATGTCACCATCACATGTTCTCTTGAACTCTGGGAACTTTTTTAGGATTTTTCAGTCTTACTGGCTCATATCTTTCTCAGGAGTGGGCAGGAGGCAGCTTGGAAAGGTTTGTTTTCCTTTAGCATTTCCAGAACTAGGCCTCTCTGTCTTTTCAGATAAGAGAAAACAGGCAATAGAAAGGGGGAAAAAAATGCCCAGACTTGCCAAAATCCATAAAGACAGGTAGTGAAGAAGGGAGGGAAAGAGTGAGCCTGAGAAACGACAGTGGGGAGGAAGGAAGAGGAGGAATAATACACATCCTTACGAGTGAGGGGAAAGACCTCAAGAGAAGCAGCACAGAGAGAAGGCCAGGACAGAAAAAAGAAAGATGTAATGCGCTAAACAGACATACTGCTGAAAAGGGAAGCTGTGACGCCACTTTGTAGAAATCAGAACACCCTGTTCCTCTCCAGAACTTCAAAATAAGCACCTTTCTGGGATGGAGCTCCCAGCCCTCTGAAACAGCCATAAATTTTACCTGGGTTAGGGCTTGCCTGCCAGAAGCATTAATATCTTAGTCTCACCTTTTGCTGGGGCACGCACTTCTCCTCCTTCCACCTTCCGCCATGCTCTGCCAGCTCCCCCTGACTCCCTCCCTCCAGACCTGGAACAAAAGGGGCAAAGCGATGCCCCTCAGACCAGCCCCCTGGTGTCCATGGTGCCCATGCTGGAGCGCCCAGTGAACACCCAGCCTGTAGGAGGGGGTGTGGCGACACTGGGCTCCGTGATAGGCTGACTGGGGCTTCTGGGCCGCCTCTCCCCCTCCTGCTCGTGGAAGGATCAGGGCACGTGTTTCTAATTGTGGAAAGACTGCTTCGGCTTGGCCTGCCTAACCTCAGCTGTTTCCAGATCTAGGAGGTTACCAGTGCTGGCTGCCAAAAGGCACTGATAGGCAAAGAAAACACGGAACCCTGTTTAAGTTCTAACGCACACAACCCAAGGCTTTGATATGGTTCCAGGTTTGCCCACGTGGGCCAGCCTGAGCTATCTTTCCTTCTCTGAGTCCTCAGAGAAACCTGGAGGGAAACGGGTATGAGTGTGGAGACACAGCCAGCTTCCTAGAATCTTTCACTGTGTCCAGGGCGAGATATTTTTCACGTGGATTGAAGAGCTGCATTATAAAGTCTCAAGTTATTGACTACCTAAAACAAAGGTTGTATTATGATACATGTAAATAACTTGACTGATAAAAGACAAAGACATCAAAACAAAGCAAGAGCAATAACACCAGAATAAATCAAATGAGCCCTTCCCTATAAACTAAGCTTTGATCCCAGCTTCTGTAAGGCCACAATGAGGCTGTGAAACAGATCTTGCTACCATGCTACAGTAACATTTTGTCCTCCAGCCCCTTTCATCTGGAAGCATTCTTCCAGCTAAGCTCCCACCCACACTGCCCCACCCCCTTCCCGGCTCTCTCTTCCCCTTCCTTCTTCCCCTGACCCCTCCGTGCCAGTTGCTAGACCTGGAGTTTCTGCTGAATCACCATCTGGTACTTAGTTTAGCCAAGAAAACCCAAACTCCCAGCTCAGCATTTTCCAAGAGCTGAGTAGTTCTCTCTTCAGCATAAGCTAAACATGGCCTCTGAGCTGGGGGTGGTGGGGGGAATGGAAGGCAGCTGGAAAACAGGGGAGACAGACCTAGTGCACCATGCAACCTCGAGGAGCCCCCTTTTAATCCTATTCATTACTGTTCCAGCCCCAGACTGAAAAATTCCTGTTATCTCACACCCAATTCTCAAGGTGGATGCCTCTCAGACACATAGCAAGGGGAATGGGGTGGATTCTGCGCGGTCTGCACAGAGCTCAGAGCACAGAGGGCTAGCCTGACTTTCCATCATCCTCAGCCTTGGAGGAGAGGGTGTGGGTCCTGGGAGGTCTGGTTGGTTCTTGGACTGGAAGACTTGTGGGCTCTGTTAGTGTCACTTACGCTTATAAACATGGACGCAGGCTGCAAAATTCCCAAGACTGGTTCAGTTATAACCCTATTTCAATGGCAGGTAGTGCCCAAACTCGCTAAACTCTCAAAACAAATCTTCCCTCTCATCTTTCCCCCAAAGTTCCCTGTAACACTAGACCCCACTCCCATCAGTCTTGACTTTTATGTTCTTGGGTATGTGATATAAATTTGGAGAGCCACATTAACCCTTCCAAGTTCACCAGGCACAATTAATGGCTGAACTTCATAAACCGCAGGCTCTGGCTTCTCTGGGAAAAACAAAGTGATCCTTGACAGTCAACAACAAAAGGCCAGAGGAGAATTTAATCTTCTACTGGTTCAAGAAAGTTAACAAGTTGTTTCCATCCTGAACTACTGGAAAATTCTGTTTCAGGAAGCCTCAATCCCATTTATTATTCTCCCAAGTAGGGTTGGACACATTCCCAGGAACAAGCTCCTCATTCCCCAATTTCCAGGACTTGGGCTATGTGCACCCTTTTGAACAGCAAACTCCAATCTGAGAGTAAAAGTTGGAGACCAGAAGAGACAGTATGGAAAGCCAGGAAAGAGGAGGTGATCTGGACCAGCAATTGAAGCATACTGAAACTAAAAAGAAGACTCTGACTTCTCAGGTAGCTGGTGGGGACAAAGAGCCTGGTCTGATAACAGAACTCGATTTTGACCAATTGACAGCGGTCTACATCACCAATGGATCTCTAGGGAAGAAGACCTCCACAAAACTCTAGAATTCACCGTGATATTTATAATTGCTTATTATGATATATAAACTATAAAGCACTTACCAATAGTTTGTTCTTCTTAGAGGTCAAGACTGGGTTCCTCTTATGGAAATGTAAGATGGAGATAACAAAGATACCTTCACTCCCAGGGCTATGGGCATGAGGAGTACTCCAGAGGCCATATAGGGCAGGGAGGAGGTGAAATGGCACTGAAGAGCCGGTGTTCACTCTGCCATTATGGGCATAGAAGCCAAAAACACATTGACTGCTTTCCTCAAGTCCCAGCATCAGAATTTGAGTACTGAAGAGTGAATGGGAAGGGTTGCAAAGGCAGGGGGCCAACTCAACTGAGTAAGAACCACACCAATGACAAGGCATTAAAATATGATCCAGTGTTGTCCTCGATTTATTTCACCTGAATTCCAATAAGAATGTGCCATCCTTGACTTCCTAATGGCCCTAATCACAAGGTCTTGCCATTTCTGCCTTGCAAATGCCAAATACATCTATTTCTGTATATTCCCACAGCTTCATCCCCGATTCACGTTACAGAAATTCTGGATTTCTGTAATCACATTGTACCTGGTCTCCTTGCCTCTGATCTTATTCCCCTCTCCAATTCATCCTTTACACTTGCAGCCATGAGTCTTCTAAAATGTAAATATGATCATGTCAATCCTCTGTTTGAAACCCTTTAATGCCTTCCCATTGCCCTTAGGGTAAAGTCCAATCTCTCCAGGATTGCCCATAAAGCCCTTTCATGGATGGATCTTCACTTCTATCTATATCGCCTACCTCTTAAGTCTATGCTGTGGCTATACTGAACTACCTGGAATTCCCCCAGGGAGCCATGTTCTTTCTTGTCCCCAGACCTTGGCACATCTTAATCCTTCCGGCTATAACATTCTCCCTGCCCCATCCCATTCCACTTTCCTCTCCATGCTGGATACTGCCTGGCTATCTCCAACTGATCTTTCCTCAACTTATGTGTAATTTTCTCCAAGATTTTCCTTAACCACAGTCCCTACCCCCATTTCTGTTATATCTAGCTCTGCCTGGATGTTGTCCTCTTAGGGGATTTACCACTTAGAACTGAAATTCCCTGTGTACTTGTCAGAATCATCCAGTGGATGGTGGGTTCCTTAGTACAGGAACTAAGTATCCTCATGGCTAACACAGTTTCTGGAGCACTCAGATATTTGATAGTGATTGAATGGTTCTGTATCCTGTGTGACACGTAGAAGACACACAAGTAGACTCAGTAAATGCAGATTAAGGCTTAACTTCCTGCTGCTGCTGCAAATGAGAATGAGGGTTTTTTGTTTCATTGTTGTATCTCCGGTGCCCAAAACAGTATCTAGCACATCACAGGCACTTAATAAATGTTTGTTGGATGAACAAAGTGTTGAGATTCTCGTTTATATAATGCTTCCCAAGAGTCTCAACCCCTTTCTAAGTTGTATTACTCTAGAGCAGGCTTTGGAGCTGTAACCTGAGGTGGCCACCCTGAGGAAGACTTCCAACCAAAGACTTGTTAAGGGCTCCCCAGGGCTTTGCGGGGGCAGTGGAAGGCAGAAATGCAGAACACATTGTGACTGCTCATCGTAAATGCTAGACAGTTGAGATATTTCATTTTGATTTGTACTAGATAAACTAGATTGCTCTCTCTTAGTAGTCAATCACCATGTCCAGTTGATTCTACTCTGAAATCTTCCTTGTTTTTGTCACCTTGTAACTTCGTTTTTATTTCAGGCCAGGACTTCTCTGGCCCGCACAAATGCTTAGCCTGCTAACTCATCTCACTGCTTCAAGTGTCACAGTCTTTTTTTCACTCAAATGTGAACCTAATCATGTTACTCCTCTGCTCAAAATCCTTCCCGTGTCTTGGATGAAGCTTGCTCTCTCCTGCATGATATACGGGATCCTTCCAGATCCGGCTCCTGCTCACCTGTTCAGCCTCATCTCCTGTCACTCTCCTGGGCTTTCCACACAAAAGAACTTGCTTTTCTCCAACAGGTCATTTCTCTCTTGATGCCAGGTCTTGCTTGTGCCCTTGCCTCTACCCAGCTGTTCTATTTCTATTGGGAGCTACCTATTTACCTTGCAAGATTTAGCTCAATCTGGGAGCCTTCCCTAGCACTCCTCTCCCGACTTTGAAGCACCTTGCTCTGTGTTGCAAATACTTCTGTCATCACATTGTATTATAATTATTTGTTTGCACACCAATCTCTTCATTAGCCTTTAATCTCTTCCCAGACTCTGTATAAATAATGCCTTATCGCCACTCAATGTAGGAGCTCAATCTGGTGATTAACTGATAGATTTGCAGTTTCTTTCTTTTTTCCCTGGGAAGCCACTTACAAAATAACTTTAGTCTTTACGAATCATAAAAATGAAAAATGGGGTTTTAGTCAAATTGACTATTCAGTAAAAAATTAAGAGATTTTTCAATATGCAGTTGACCCTGGAACAACATATGGGTTTGAACTGACCAGGTCTACTTATATGTGGATTTTCTATGGTACAGTACTGTAAATGTATTTTCTCTTCCTTATGATTTTCTTTCTTTTTTTTTTTTTAAAGATTTTATTTATTTATGTATTAGAGAGCGAGAGAGAGAGAAACAGCATGAGAGGGGAGAGGGTCAGAGGGAGAAGCAGGCTCGCCGCTGAGCTGGGAGCCCGATGTGGGACTCCATCCCAGGACTCCAGGATCATGACCTGAGCCGAAGGCAGTCGCTTAACCAACTGAGCCACCCAGGCGCCCTCTTCCTTATGATTTTCTTAATAATATTTTTAGCTTACTTCATTGTAAGAATACGGTATATATAATGCATACAACATATAAAATATGTATCAATTGGCTGTTTATGTTATTGGTAAGGCTTCCAGTCAATAGTAGGCTAAGAGTAGTTAAGTTCTGGGGGAGTCAAAAGTTACACGTGAATTTTCAATTGTGCAGGGAGTCAGCGTCCCTAACCACCGCGTTGTTCAAGGGTCAACTGTATTTAGATTTTAAATGCTGGCTAGCTAGAAGATGTACAGAGAAGGAAGATGACTTGGATGTATGGGAATCAAATATAGGTCGCTGTGTTTGTCTGGACTCATATATATGAAGACTATGAGACACCCCAAGAACTCTGGGGGCTAAGGAGGGCAAGAAGGCACTGCTGCTCAGGCATCTGAGGCAACAGGTTTAGTGCATGGTGATAAATTTGGGGCTACAGAATGTGAAACCTCAAAGGAAAATGAACCAAGATTAAGGGACTTAGAAGTTAGGAAAGACTAGAAGCCTCTGATGTCAAGGGATTAATTTGTAAGAGACTTGCAAAACAACACACAGTTTATCGATCATAGCATCCTGCATCGAGGACCTGGGAACTTTCCATACAGGAATTGCAGAGCAACTCAGGCTTAAAAGTTATATATATACAGGAAAGTCCTTTCCCTTCTAAACTGCTCAAAGGAGAAGAAGAAAAAGAAGGAGGAGGAGAAAAAGAAGAAAAAGGAGGAGGAGAAATCTGAAGTCCTAAAAAAACAGCCTCTTAGGAATCTCAGTAGAAAGACAGAAAACAAGATAAGAAGCATTTTTTTTACTTGTGAAATGCATGTAGGGCACTCTTGTCCCCTCAGGGAGAGAAAGGAGAAGGAGCTTCTTCAGTACAGGCATTCAGGGAAAAGAGGATACTTGAACGAGAAGAAAAATATTCTACTTCAGATCCTGGACATGACCCCAGACCCCAAAGAGAGGAAGGAGGCCAGGAGCTGCCTGAGTGAAAGGTGACCCAGTCCCAAGGACAGGGAGACAAAAAGATCCTGAAGGAAAACCTAGAGTAAGGGAGCAAGAAGCACAAATGGGGGGCCCAGAACACCTGATGCTCCTTCAGTGTCACTGGGACCACTTTGTTTATAACTAGAAACTCAGGAAGTAGCCAAAAGATACAGCTAAATGATAAAACAGTAAGCTGCAGAAATAACCTATCCATATGATGTCTATCTGCCCAGACACACACATGGAGGGATGCACTTTATTTAGAACTGGAAGGATACCTATCCACTGTTAGCACGGCTACTGGGCAGGGGAGAGGGGTGAAGATAAGGGGAAGCTTTCACAGTCGGCTCATTTTATATATTACTTGAATCTCTTAACTAGAGAATATAGTCATTTATTTACAAAGTAGTAAAAAGGGAAAGAAAGAAAAGAGAAACACTCCAAGCACATCACAGAAGAAGGCACCAAAACCAAGTTTCAACACCTCCTATTCCCCTCTTTCCTAAGTCCGTCCTCCCACTAATATGCTTGTTCTGGAGAAGGGGGAAAGCTTTTCATTTAATTAAAATGTAAAATATTTTCTTTTTTTACTGCCTGGTGGCTAGGGATATTCTGCTGACTCAGCAGTGAATAATCAGCTTTGACCTACATAATAGAATAACTCAAAGTGGCAGCTGCAGTTGCATAAGCAGATCCAAATCTGCAGTTCCTTCTCCCTCCCCCAAGGCTCCTTGCAGGCAAGCCAGTTCCAGCAGGTTCTGTCCACCTCTCCACCCCCATCTGGCTGTCCCACCACCATTTTTCATCCAATGTATTCGATGTATTCTGGCCCCGCCACAGGACCAGACTTGACCTCATCTCCTCCCTCACACAGCCAATGCCAGGCAGGGGCTTTGCCACATGGCTCTCCCTGCTGGGCTCCCGGTCCTGTCCTCCAGCTCCCTCCATGACATACCAGTGACCTCTCCACAGAGGGTGGCCTTTCCCTCAAAAACTCTCATCCCACAGTGGGTCGAGCCTGTCCTCGGCATGCCAAAATGACACAGCAGAAAGCAGAGCTTCTGGTTTAAATACATTCAGAAGAGCCCAAGCTCAACACCGATTCTCTCAAAAATATAGCTGGACTGGGCCACTCTTGGCTCTCCTGCCTCAGAACACCAGGCTTATTTTCACACAGCCAGCTGGCCTGGCACCTGCTAAGAGGACAGGGTGGCTGGAAAAAAAGATAACAGCATTTAAGGAAAGTAGAACCCATCAAGCCTTCCTGACTGTTTGGTTCCTATTTCACAGGATACCTTTTTTTTTTTCTTTTTAAGATTTTATTTGTTTATCTGAGAGTGAGAGAGATAGAGCATGAGTTGGGGGGTGGGGTGGCAAGGAGGGGCAGAGGGAGAGGGAAAAGCAGGCTCCCCATTGAGCAGGGAGTCCAATGAGGGGCTCCATCCCAGGACCCTGGGATCATGACCTGAGCCGAAGGCAGACGCTTAACAGACTGAGCCACCCAGGCGCCTCTTCACTGTGATGATTTGAGGGGCCTTAAGAGATGATTTGAGGGGCCTGTGAAAGTAGGTTCCAAAAAGTATTCAACAAACCAGAAAACAGAACCTTTCTTTTTTTTTTTTTTAAGATTTTATTTATTTATTTGACAGCGAGAGACACAGCGAGAGAGGGAACACAAGCAGGAGGAGTGGGAGAGGGAGAAACAGGCTCCCCACGGAGCAGGGAGCCCAATGCGGGGCTCGATCCCAGGACCCTGGGACCATGACCTGAGCCGAAGGCAGACGCTTAATGATTGAGCCACCCAGGCGCCCCAAAACAGAACCTTTCTTTGCAGACTCGAAGGAGTTGGGAGTATTTGGTGAGAAAAGGTGAATGTGTGGCTATATCCGCACATACACCCCTGCAGGGAGAGGGGTCCTGGGCTCCACATGGCCTTCACATCTGGGAGGAAGGCGGTGGCACATGGGCTGAGGTGGGGAGCTGTTTTCCATTCCCCCCAAAAGGAATAAGGAGAAATAAGTTTGGGTTTAAGAAGATTTTTTTCCTTGCGAAGGTGAAAAAGTACTTGAATACCTATCTCAAGGACACTGAAAAATTCCTGTCTCTGGAGGACAAGATTAACCAATGTTAAGTTCGAGATAATCTTACAGTTCTACTTAGGAGGCAGAGGACAAACCAGATAAGCTCTATTGAATCTTGGATGGCAGGAATTGGGAGAGGAGAGGACTTTGTCATGTTGTCATCAGAGTTTCTAAATTCCTCCTTTGCTTGGTGCTAGGAGTGTCAAGGTGAGAGGTGGGCTGTGAAGGGGACAGCGAACAACCTACCTTCCTAGGAGACAGTCCTAATCTCCTGTCCTGAGGGGACATCTATGGGGCTATATTACTGTAGAGCATCTTTGCATAGGGGTCACCTACCCTTGGCAGGTTGGGGGAAGGCAAAGGAAGTTGTAGGTTCAGCGAACTCTACCCTATGGCCTGGTTTCTCTCCTTGGTGACCAGTCTTAGGGTACTCAATTTCTCATTGGAGAGTAAGGGTGGCCTCTTGTCTGAGACACTTCAGCAGTATCAGCAGGAAAAAGGAAGCCGAGTCTGCGTGCACGAGACCCTGAAATAGCAGTGGCCAGCACTTATGGTGTCCCCCTTCCCACCCCTATTAACCTGGCTTATGGCAGAAACAGCAACTCTTCCACATTCCCATGCCCATCCCCACACCCCTCCCTCCCAGCTCTGGATCCAGCTAGCAAGGAAGGACTGAGTGACTACTCTCAGTGACCACCCTCAGTGACTACATGACCCTGTGCTAAGCACATGTGTTGTCTCATGCAATCCTTGCAACCATGACCTCCTGTGCAGGCAGGATCACAACCCCCATCTCACAGTGGGGTGGGGTGTGGAACTTTGCCGAGCATGTGCCACAATTAGAAAGTTGTGCAGAGATACACCCTCAGGCAACCTGGTTCTGGAGCCCACAGTCCTTTGCCTCCAGGGCCATAACAGGCCTGACCAAGCACGAGGAATACAGCCCAAACAAGTATCGTGACCCCATAGTACCACCTGTCTGGATGGTAGGGGTCTATCCCAGAGCTGAATATCACTGCCAAAGAGGGCACACTTGCCAAGGAGACCACTCCTTGGATCCCAGCTGGCTGCCCTGTGAGAGACTTTGGGGTGGGCAAGTGAACCGTCCCTCCCTTTCCCACCAGCATGACAGAAGGAAAGTGTCAAGACCTAGGAAAGGGTATGGCCTGGATGGTCACTGCTCTCAGCTAAGTGTATGTGTGTTGAAAGGTATGGTAGGGCAGAGATCATCTTAACTCCAAAAGTGGAGCTTCTGAAAAAAATCCAAATATTTACTTTAGAAATTAGTTTTGTGGGGAGCGCCTGGAGGGCTCAGTCGGTTAAGTGTCCAACTCTTGATTTCGGCTCAGGTCATGATCTCAGGGTCCTGGGATCCAGCCCCTTGTCGGACTCCCCACTCAGCAGGGAGTCTGCTTGTCTCCCATTCCCTCTACCCCTCCCCCCACCAAAATAAAGAAATAAATCTAAAAAAAAAAAAAAAAGAAATTAGTTTTTGGTTAAAAGATATAAAATACCCTAATCCATTGCGATCCCTGAGAATTCCTAAAAATACGAGTTGCAGAACTTCTCTACAACAAATCTCTAACCTATTCCAGATCACAGACATCTTTCCCCCTTCTCTGAATTTTTACTGCAATTGAATCCTTACTACAGAGCCTATCTGTATAGCTTTTCTCCCCAGTTAGGCAGGAAACGTATCAAGGGGGTGGGGACCACAGACAATGCATTATATTCTCCCAACTCACAGCTTTACACTCTCCTCCCAAAGAGTTTTAAGATGTGAGCTTGCAGACTGAGGTAGAAGTGGATGAAGCCAGAAAAATCTTCCTGCGAGCAGCAGGGAGCCTCCAGCACAGTGTATGGTGTATGCACGGGCTGGAAAGAGAAGGAATCAGGAGACCTAGGCTCCACTCAGGGCCTGCCACCTTGGGTATGTCACTTGCCTGGCTCCTTTCCTTATCTGCTCTAGGAAAGTGATAATACTGGCCCTGCTTACCTCATGGATTTGTCACAAGGCTCAGATCAGATAGTATAGATGAAAGTGCTGTGTGTGATGTAACAAACCTTGCTGGTGAAAATCACTGTGCCTCTGAGCTACCTACATTTCTTCTTCTTCTTTTTTTTTAACACCAGCTAATTATTTAGAATCAGTTCCTCCAAAGCACCCATGTAGGGAAGTAATGGGGGAAAAAATAAAGGAGGGAAGGAAAGAAAGAGGGAGAGGCAGGAGAATGGGAGATGTGGGCCGCCAGGAAGGCCGAAAGAGGCCATCCTGAGAGCAAGGCCCAGATGGCACTTACATAAGCAGATGGCAGCCAGGAGTCGAAGGCCAGACTCTGGGGGGAAGCAGGTGGGGAAGAGCGGCTGCAGCACATAGTTGGAGAAGGTGAGGGCGATAACAGCCTGGTTGGTGGGGTAGATCACCAGCACCGCAATCCATAGCCTCAGGAACCTGAAGAGGGAACAGGACAGAACTTGACCCAAGACAGCTGTGGAGACCCCCACCCCCGCCAACATGCATGGCAGGGATTCACAAGTCATGGAGGGAAGCCTGGGCATGTCACTGGGCAGCATTAGGAGAGGTGGGTGGGCTAAAGGGGTGAGTTTCCTTTTTGTTTTCTGGGATGCTGAGGAGCTCAGCTCCTGTTCAACCAGACAGCCGGCCCTCCGCAATGACAATAAAGTGGTCTGATGATGAGGGGCAAAGTGTCTACTAGTATGAGCACACATCTTGGCATTCCTTCTCTCTCCCCTCTCCTTTTACCATCTCTTCTCTATGCTCTGAAACCCACCATCCAGCGGTGGAAAATAAAATTGGCAACCCTGGAATTCTGACAGCCAGGACATGCTTAGGGTGTGGCCGCTTAAGCAGCTGCCAGGCGTGGCACTTAGTGGGGCTGTGAGGGGGAAGTGCCCTCCACACCCTTGGCCCCTCCGTGAGGCTCAGCTCCTCAGTAGCAGGGCCACAGACGCTGAGGAAACTCAAGATCAGGGCCTGGCCCTGCAGGAAGGTATCATCCTTGGTCATGTGAGAAGAGGGTACCCTGTTTCTTAGGTGGTCACTCTAATTTGTCAGGATTTTTTTGTGATATGCTTTCCCTGAGAGTCTATGATTAGAGTTGTTGTACAGTTCTGTTTGCTGTCACCCACAGAATCTTGCCCACTGAGATCAACAGAGAGGTCAAAACTATAACCTGGTTCTTCTGCCACCCTCAGGAGAATCAAGGGGACACAGAGCTACACTAACAACCAAGACAGGGAGGCAAAAGAGGAATCCTATTCTCTAGCTCTCCTTGACACACTGGAAACCACTGGCCTTGGCTTCTAGATCACCCAGGCCTCCACAGATCCTCTTACCCAGCCAGTCCTCCAAAGATGTCCTTGACGTAGGAGTAATCACCTCCAGATTTGGGGATGGTGACCCCAAGCTCAGCATAGCACAGGGCTCCCACAGCTGTGATGAGACCAGTCACAATCCAGACAATGAGAGCGAGGCCCACAGACCCAGCGTTCTCCAGCACACCTTTCGGCGAGACGAAGATTCCAGAGCCAATGATGTTCCCTGCATGAGGCACCAAGGTTGCCGGGGGAGACAGTGGAGTCAGCACAATTGACAGGACCGGCATTCGCAGAAGTGGTCTCATCTCTGGTTTGATTCTAAAATGCCTTTGGAATGCGTAAATCACCTTCAGGCAGGTATGTCTAGTAATAATTTACATGTTTCCTTTAGTCCTCAGGATACCCCTACAGAGTCAGATATCATTTCTCCCATTTTACAGAAGAGGAAACTGAGTCTTAGTGATACCAAGTACATTGCTCAAGTCCACATGGTGGTAAGTGGTAGCTTGGGTACTGAACCTCAAGACCCTCTTACTGGGCTATACCATGGTCCACCTGAGGTAACAAAGGTCTTAAGACTAACTGGAAATGGCAGGACTGGAAAAGCAGGCTGTTCTCAGAGACAGTCTGCAGGGTAGAAAGCTTCAAAAGTGAGCCTAAGGGCAATATATTTTGGACAGATTGTGGTCATACCCCGTGACTGGGGATTTTCAAGACCTATGAGCATCGATAGTACTCCTGGAGGCTGGCTTTCACCCCAGACAGGACAGCCTCTCCCTTAGTGAGGAACATGAAATAACCCTATAAAAACACTCCTACAAAGTGGTTTGTAGAAGTGCAATATGTGCAAAGATTTAGCACTATATTCTTGCAAGGTCGTCCCCCTCCATTGGTTCATGTGACCCTCACAACAACCTTATGAAGTACAGGAAGAGGAGGAAGAACAGGTATTTATCTCTCTATTTTGCAGAGGCTAAGACACAGAGGGGTTAAGTGCCTTTTCCAAATTCCACGGCTACTGATGGGTAAAATTGGATCTAGAAGTTGATCTCCTGATGCTTAATCCGGCGCGCTTTCCACTAATCTATTTCTGCTTCCGTGTGCAAGAGGCTGGCTTTCTCCTGAGAGATGAGGCTGGCAGCAAGGACTGAATGGTTGGCTATTGGGGTGTGTCTGTTAGGCAGGGGAGGAGTAAGAGGGTGGGGGCAGCTCCTGATATGCTCCTTCCCAAGCTTTCCTCTACTTCTTATGATTCAAGGTGGTGATCAGGGTGCACTGCACAGGTGCTTTGAAAGCTCTCTCCTTAAGCCCCACCCAGCTGTTCTACTAAAAGTCTGAGGAAAGAAGCAGAGACTAAGTGGATCCAGGTAGAAATGCAGAACGGGAGTATGAAGCCAGCTTGGTTTGACAGTGTTCTGAGGACATCTCAAATTCCCACTGCCTCTCTTAAAGAGTCTGGAACCAGATCTGGGCTGAACAAGATGCAGAGTATAGGATTTTACACTCAACTTTCAAAAATGACTTTCAGATCTCAACCATAACTCAACCTCAATCCAGTCCTGAAACTTTCACTTCTAAATCAAAATTCATTTTTTAATCCCAGGCCATGCATCAGTTATTTCGGTCAAAGGGGACAAGAAGAGAATATTCACATTCTAAAAGCAATACATTTTATTCTTCTGGGATACAGAATAAGCTTTTCACACTAAAAAACTGCAGCGTGAGATGACGAATGGGAAAGGGAAGGGGTCTAGGCAGGTGGAAGAGCAGCAACCGTGAGATTGACATATAGAATCGGCAGCTGGATGCAGCTGGAAAGGAAGCATATCTGTCTCAAACTTGCCTTCCTTCTATGCAGATAGTCTATCCCAACAGAACTGGGCTGCCTACAGAGATGAAGCTAAAAGAAGAAACAATCCCTCATGTTCAACTTTGTGATCTAAACATCAGGCAAAGAGAGATAGAAAAATGAGATTCTGGGCCCCACCAGTTCTTAAAGGCTTTTCCTTTTCTTGTACATTTGTTTAAAGTCCTGTGATAGGAACAAGAGGATATCTTTCAGCCCCCCTCTCTCCTCCACCAGTCTCCATGTCTGCTTTGCATGAAGGCTGGGCTAGTGGAGACTAGGAGGCCTTCAGGTAGTGTGCCCGGTCTCAGGACACAGTTACCCTGGCAGGTGACCCTTAACCTGCCAAGCGAAATGTGCTGCTGTCCCCTGGAAGATACCAAGTGCCAGAAGCTGAGAACTGGAGACAGGGTTGCTAATAGTGCGAAAGGTGATAGTAAACTCCTTGTCTAGCTGGAATTTATCAGAAAAGTAATTTGCAGGGCATTTCAAAGGCAGCCATGAAGAGTAACACACCTAGATTATAAAACTAGTTCAAGGGGTTAGAAAAACAATCAGTACAGGAGAAAAACAAGGTTTGACTTTGGTCTGCAAGGTACTGAAAAGGGAGGTGGTGGGGGACCAGGTAGGTGTGTCTCAGAGCCAGGAATGGCTGTCACAGGGAGGAAGTAAGGGTGAATATTATTGAAGAGATCCTGTCTTCTCAGGAATGAAGTGTCAATGTTCCACTAAGGATTCTTGGAAAACAAATACTACAGTGGGGATCACAAAGCACTTATGTTCTCTAGCTTTTGTTCTGGCATTTCCAGAGTGTGTGTCCCTTTCCTCATTCCAGGTGGAGGCAGCTGCTGGAAGATGGGATGTGCAACACCAACAGCCATTTGCAGGTCTGATCACTTACTGCCTCCCCTTATTCTCGATATGTCCTTCCATAGAGCTGCTGGAGTGATGGTAAGGTTTGTAATAGGTTGACATTGGGACAAGAATCTTCATTTTATAAAAACTGGATTCTACCCTTCGCCCTACAATCTTAATTTTGACCAAACTCAAATTACAAAGATAAAAGCTAAAAAAAAAAAAAATGAATTATGCTAGCCAAAACAGAGTGCTAGAGAACAGGAAGGAGAGGAATGTGTCTCTCTGATTCTAGGAAGCCACTACCTAGAAAACCAGAATCAGATAACATTTCTTCCACTTTAGCGGCCTCTGGAGCTTCTGCAGGGGGAGGAATGTCACACGTAGCTGAAAGAACATTCACATTACAGTTACTCAAAAGTAATGCCTACTATCTACAATCTTAGTATGATTATTTGGTTAATATTTCTCTCTCCCACTGGACTATAAGATTCATGATAGCAGGGGCTCTATTGCTTCCCTTCACCTGTAAAGTGTCACACAGTAGACACTCCATAAATGTTTACTGAATGATGTCAGACATCCATCTAGAACTTATCTCCACAGAGCAATATATGTGTTTTTTTGGAACCTTAAATCCTGTGAAGTATATCAAGTATGTTTTGCAGGCAAATGAATAAAACAACCCACTTATTTCACTGCTGAAGAGTGATCTGGCTATTATTACCATCTCCAATTTTTTTTAAAGTTTTTTTATTTGAGAGAGAGAGAAAGTATGAGCGGGGGGCGGGGGAGGTGGGGGGAGGAGCGGAGGGATAAGCAGACTCCCCAGGGAGTGGGGAGCCCAACGTGGGGCTCCATCCCAGGACCCTGAGATCGTGACTTGAGCCAAAGTCAATCGCTTAACCAACTAAGCCACCCGGGTGCCCCTACCATCTCCAATTTATAGGGGAAGAAAATAGGGCACCTATTATTTCAATTTTCCAAATGGGAAAAAATGAGGGAGGTATTATTATCCCTATCTTATGGATGAAGAAACTGAGACACAGAGAGGTAGTTATTTGCCTAAACCACAGAGTAAGTTAGTAGTAACTGGATTAGAACCTAAATCTTCGGTCGTAGCCTCAAACTTTTCCCAGGGAATAGTCAGCTTTACTAAGATGATGCTTATTATGAGAAGATGCTTATTAAGGAACTGGAACACAGATCTGATTCCTTCCTTCCACCGTACCACCTTCAATGGTGATTTACAAAGTGTTCACATTTGTTACTTTATTTGATTCTCGGAAATACTTTCTTAGGTGCACAGGGCAGGTATTAACATTCCTATTTACCTTCACTAAGACTGAGTTTTAGAGAGGTGAGGAGACTTGACCAAAGTCACATATTGCATAGGCAGCAAGGCCTGGACTAGAGGCCAAGTCCTTGGACTCCTGGTCTGGGTTTTCTCCACTACTCCACATGGCCTCTCCTCTAGAAATTGCACAACAGGACTTTTACACTTGGACTCTGTCCAAATGAGGTTTTTCTGGAGTGGCTTTGAAAAAGGAGAAGTGGAAAAGGTCTTTTCTATCTTGACTATGAACCTTTCTTGAGAGGTTGGAAGAAAGTTGATTACTGTGGGGATGTTTTTCTCCATTGTTTTACTCTTAGACTCTGTCTATAAAACCATTCAAGAATGAGATGCCCATCCATCTGGTATAGCCAGGGTTTCAATCCTCCCTGTCATCAACTCCAATTAGTAAAATAATCATCTTATCACATAGATCTTTGGTAAAAAAGGAGTCCTAGGATGCCTGGACAATGAGGCCCAGCTTGGCTTCTTCTGTCAAAGAAAAGCCAAGCAAAGCACTCCATTAAAAAAGGGGCCAAGTTGTATCCATGGGCAAGTCTTCACTAGAAAAATGTTGGAATTAAGAAAATCCACGTTTGCCATGAGTAACTACTGACTTCCCCACTTGTGGGCCAATATCCATGTGACTCATATTAAGGCCTTACTCACATCCAGGCCTGTCCACACTAGAATGTTGTAGGCATCACAGAATTCCCTAGGGCATGGATTTACAGACTTCTAATGCCCAAAAGACCCTCAGATACAAAAAGTTTTGGCCTTCCTTAATAACTCATGTTAGTCTTAGAGTCTAGTCAGATCTCATCCTAGGGCTTGGAGGTTCTGTCCATTTCCATGATGTTTAGAGAAAGCCAAGGTGAACTTTCTTTCTTTTCTTTTCTTTTTTTTTTAGATTTTATTTATTTATTTGAGAGAGAGAGAGAGAAAGAGAGAGAGCAAGCACATGAGCCGGGGGCAGGGGGGGGTGCAGAGGGAGAGGGATAAACAGACTTCCCACTGACCAGGGAGCCTGACTCAGGACTCAATCCCAGGACCCCGGGATCATGACCTGAGCCGAAGGCAGATGCTTAACCAGCTGAGCCACCCATGTGCCCCTAAGGTGAACTTTCTTCATGCTTCTTCCTTAAAGTGTCTGAGAAGATCTCAGGATTTTCAGGACTGGGGGAAGCATGGAAGCAGGGTCTGGTATGTTGGGGGCTTTGATCCTCATGGCAAGAAGCTCACCATGCATCTTACCCTGTATACACTTTCCCATCAGGACCGTACAAATAGCTATATCAGAGTGACAGCAGGTTAAGACTCTGACACATGCCCTTTGGAGTTGCCATCCTGAGCAGAATAGAGATGTGGAAGGTGCTGCAGGACTCCATTGTTTTGGATTCCTTACTGAAAAGTGAAGAGGGCACTAGGCTCAGAGTTGAGCCATTGATTCCTTGCTTTGCCACCCACAAGCCATGTGACCTGAATTTTTCTGACAGTCCCTTCCTTCACCTGCTGAATGGAATAATTGTTCCAGCCCTGACGACCTCACAGAGTTGTTGTGGGGATCAAGGGAGGTCACATACATGTGGGAGCACTTTCTAATCTGTGAAATGCTAGCAAATATAAGGAATTGCTAGAATTTATAGCAGTAAGAATAGAGTCCAACTCTAGAAGAATCCAACGGGCTTGCTTTGGAGGCTTGGCTCCAAAATAGCACTGCAGAGCCAGGACCATGAAGCATTCTCTGAGTCATTTGTCTGCTTGTCTAGGTATAATTTTTAGATGCCGCAGGTGGGCAGCCAGCAGGTAATTGCATCTCAAAAACTATTTACTGAGCACCCACTCTGTACATGCTTGCTTTAAAAGGTAATTGGGAAGCACTTGTTCACACATGGACTTTTAATGAAATAGATGGAGCCAACCACCACCCACCAGCCCCTGAAAGGCAGGCATCCTGGCCTGAGGGGCTACAAGTGCTGAGTCCTCACATATGCCCATTAAAGATTCACATCTGGCTTCCAGCATCTCCCTGTCTTATTGGGGAACCAGGCACCAGCAGAGACAGGTTTTGTCTATCTCAGTGGTTCTCATCCAGGGGCAATTTTGTACTATTTCCCCCAGTCCCAGGGGACAGTTGGCAATGACTGGAGACAGTCTTGATTGACTGGGGGAGGGGGTACTCCTGGCATCTAGTGGAGGCCAGAGCTGCTGCTAAACATCCTTCCATACATGTGAGAGCCCCCCACAACAACGACGTATCTGGCCCATACGGTAACAGCACTGACATTGAGAAACACTGTTCTAACCTCAAGCCTCACTGTCATCATCTGGTTAATCCCTAAAGTCCCTTTTAGATTGGAATTTGGATGATTTTTTTAAAAGATTTTATTTATTTATTGGTGTGTGAGAGAGAGAGAGCGGACAAGCAGGGGGAACAGCAGGCAGGGGGAGATGCAGGCTCCCCACCAGGCAAGGAGCCTGATGTGGGACTCGATCCCAGGACCCTGGGATCATGACCTGAGCTGAAGGCAGACACTTAACTGACTGAACCACCCAGGCGCCCTGAGAATAACTCAGTTTTTAAAAGATTTGTTTAGGGACACCTGGGTGGCTCAGTTGGTTAACCATCTGCCTTTGGCTCAGGTCATGATCCCAGGGTCCTGGGATCGAGTCCTGCATCGGGCTCCCTGCTCAGTGGGGAGCCTGCTTCTCCCTCTGCTTGTAGCTCCCCCTGCTTGTGCTCTCTCTCTCTCTGACAAATAAATAAAATATTTAAACGATTTGTTTATTTTAGAGAGAGAGAGAGAGCACAAGCAAAAGGAGGGGCAGAGAGAGAAGAAGAGGGAGAGAATCTCAAGCAGACTGCGATGCGGGGCTCGATCCCACAACCCTAAGATCATGACCTGAGCTGAAATCAAGAGTTGGACGCTTAAGCAACTGAGCCACCCAGACACCCGGAGAATAACTCATTTTTAGGCTAAAAAAAATTTTATTGTGGCAAAAAACATATAACATTAAACTTACCATCTTAACCATTTTTAAGTACACAGTTCAGTAGCATTAAGTATATTCACATTGTCAAACATCTCCAATGGATGATTTGTTTTTAACTGCTATTATTCAACAAATACTTTCTAAGCACTTGCCACGTGCCAGGCTGAATACTCAAGGATGTGAAAATGACTAGACTCAGTCTCTGCCCTCAAGGAATTGTGTGAAGTGAGGACACGTAAGTGGACATAGAGCCGACAACAACAACTGTACTATATGACAAGATATCAAGAATGGAAAGGTCACTGGTGTGGGCCACTCACAGCTTCCTGGAAGAGAGGAAGTACAAGACGGATGCTGATGAGTAAGAAAACTCAAATCAGCAACTAGGGAGGGGAAAGCGCTGGCTGGTTGATAAATACGTCAGGCTTGGACTGGACTGGCCAGTTCTTCTCATCGGCCTGATCAGTCCAATCTAAATTTCTGAACCATTATTACTGAGTGTGTGTCAGGGAATTGGAGGTGGGAGGGAAGTGAGGGTGATGGAGGAGGAGGAGCTCAAGGAGAGAAAGAAACTAATATTTATTAAATATATACCAGGGGATACCAGCCTTATTTTAATACTCCATAAGAAACTTCCACTTACAGGTAAGTAAACTGATAATTAACTTGCTGCAAGTTACAAAGCTTATAAATAGGCAAGCAGTTTGCAAACCTAAGACTATCTCCAGAGCCCCTCCTCTTCTGCTACATTATCAATGACACACTGATACAAATCATGGAAAAATTCATTATATGCCCTCTACTCCAGCATCAGAGCCTGCTTAACAAAAGCCATCTTATCCCTAAGGCAACCTGACCTGCCTATATCAGCTGCTTACTAAGTATGCAGAATTGTACTCTAAAGAAACAGCTAAAGCATTTATGCATTTCATAGATCTACAAACAGGCACCTTTAAAATCTATTTACAGATGAGAAAAGTACATTGATAATTCTGCAGCAAGGGTACTCTCTCTGGGTAATCCATGTCACAACGTGAAGCAGTGTGAGGTTGCCTGGAACATCTTCTGGCATATTGTGAAACCCTCTCCCCAGAAGTGACGTCACTGCTCACGCTGAGGTTATTTAAAGTAGGGAGCAAACCAATGGGAATACTTGTGACTCTGACAAAGGGTGAGGGATGAGATGTAATCGATAAAGCTTTTCAGCTCAAACTTCATTCATTCTATAAATAAAAGAGCTTAATATAGGCCTGAGGGATACTTTTTGCTTCTTAGAAATAAAATTCACCAGTGCTCAGCACAGGACCTAGCATATAATGTGTTGCATAAGTGTTTGTTGAATGTTAAAATATGGACTAGTCTCAAATCCTGTGATCAGCAGCTCCTACCTCTGTCCCAAGTAGCAGCCTGCAGTTTGCCATTTCCAAATTTCCTGGGAGAAGGGACTTGGGGGGCCTCCTCTGTAGGCATGTTCTGGGAGGGGTGCAAGGCATAGTCTTTCTTGCTCTGTGCGCTCAGTCAGGAGTTAAAAATTGGAAGGGAACAGTTCCTAGTCCCCGGGCTCCTGAATGGTTGTTTTTGGTGGTTTGGAATATGTTATTGGATTAGTTGCTCATGCCTGCTTTTTTGACACCCCTGTATCACCCCAAACATTAACAACAACAAAACAAGAGCAACGGCAGAAATTCCTGAGGTATTTCTTTACAGGTAGCTGCGATGCTGGATTAACCCTCAGAGGAAAGCAGAAAACCTTGGTAGCCAGGCAACTTGAGAAACCCCAATCTGTGTGCCCCATACCTCCACGCCGCTTTAATAAGCTGGTTTAATTCAGAAAAGCTATATATATGATGCCAGCCTCTCCAAGAAGGTCATTTGATCTGGGTACAGGTTATTTTTGTTGTTGCTGTTTTTCTAAATAAGACGAGCTATTTGGTTCCGTTTCTTGGACACAATTTTTTACCTGCTGGGTTCCTACTGTCTTCCCCCAACCCCAAGAGTCTGCTAGTCACTCAATCTGCACAACTCTGCTCTTTGGGAGAACATATTATAGCCCTGCCAGTAGCAGGCTCAACCAGATTGCTCCTTGAGCTCCGTGGTTCCTGGAGGCAGGAAGCATGCAACAGGATCTCTATCCCCAGCTGCCTGGAGTTACATGCTGTGGAGCATTTTGGTTAAGCCCCGTGGCTTCAGAGTTCAATGACCTGAGGGGAATCCTGGCTGTCATTGCCCACTTATTCATTCAAACCCCTCCTGTCAATAACTGTACTAATTACATGAAATTAGAAGAGAATATTTATAAAGCACTGATCAGGTACTATTATCAGTGCATAGTAGTGCTCAGTAAATGGTAGCTACTTATTTTTAAGATTACACTGCTGGGTATAGCCTTTCTCTATTCACCAAGTGTGTTTGTTTTGACAAGCCTCCTACTTGGCTTCTGTCTCAGGGTTTTCTCTGAGAACAATGAGTTTTAAGCATGTTTTTATCTTAAATGAACCAAATCCTAATCCTTCCATGTTTTTAAAAAAAGTTGAAGTACAAAATCAAGAAGCAATTGTCACACTCCATCCCTCTGGTTAACATCCAATAGACATTTTGGGGATTAGAAAGCTAATAAACATCATACTAGAGACTAAAATGTAAAATCTTCTGAAGTGGTGGAAAACACATGGGTCTGAAAATCTTTTGGACTTGAAAAATGTCCAAGTCAGCCCAGTGCCATTGTAGTATGGTCATACAGATAGCCACACTTCTTTGTTGAAAAATACCCTTTAAAAAAAAAAAAAGTCAGGGTGCCTGGGTGGCTCAGTTGGTTAAGTGTCTGCCTTCTGCTCAGGTCATGATCCCAGGGTCCTGGGATGGAGCCCTGCAGCATTGGGCTCCCTGCTCCGCAGGGAGCCTGCTTCTCCCTCTCCCTCTGCCGCTCCCCCTGCTTGTGCTCTCTCTCTCTGTCCAATAAATAAATAAAATCTTAAAAAAAAAAAAAGGTTTCCCCCCAACCTTTTTTTTTTTAAATGCTGAGTTGTTTTTTTTTTTAAATTTTATTTATTTGAGAGAGAGAGTGAGAGAGAGAGAGCACAAGAAGGGGGGAGGGTCAGAGGGAGAAGCAGACTCCCCAATGCGGGACTCGATCCCGGTACTCCGGGATCATGACCTGAGCCGAAGGCAGTCGCCCAACCAACTGAGCCACCCAGGCACCCCCCCAACCTTTTCAGTATCAGACATCTATGGTCTTTCCTGACTCCGATGTTAGGGTTATGGTCCTCTATGGCCCACTCCCCCACCGCACAATATACCCTGGCTTTATTCCTTTCTCTCTTGGTTGCCGATTAGAAATTAGGAATGGCTAAGAGCATTGGCTCTGGAATTAGGCCATCTCAGTAATCAGTTGTGTGACCATGGGCAAATTACCTACCAGATTTGTGACTCAATTCCCCATGTTTAAAAATAGAGATAAAAAAAAAAAATATATATATATATATAAATAAATAAATAATAAAAATAGAGATAATTATGATATCTACTCTCAGGGGATTGTGGTCAGGATTAAGTAAGGTAATATATATAAAAAGTTCATAGCACAGGAACTGGCATTTAGTAAGAGCTCAATAAATACTATTTCTTTATTTTTTAAGGTTTTATTTTTAAGGAATCTCTATACCCATCGGGGCTTGAACCCACAACCCTGAGATCAAGAGTCACATGCTCCACCCACTGAGCCAGCCAGGCACCCCGGTAAATACAATTAAAAAAAAACAACAAAACATCTTGTTAGTGGGAAAGAGTGGTCTAATAGCTAGACCTGCATTCAGTATTGTTCTGCAGCAAGTATACCAAGTCCATTCATAAATGTACATTATGCTAAAAACAAAATGGTCTGACTTATTATGAATACTTTTTCTTTAGGCTCTGCAGCTGGCCTGGTGCCTCCAGACCTAGATTCTGGGTATGTACCTAAATATGTAACTGGTATAAAGTGACCTAAATAGCCAGGAACTCTGTGGGCACCTCTACCATGGCTGGGGAAAACTCTGGTCCATAGAGGAAAGGTGTGCATGTGGGACAGTTAATAGGAGCATGGTCTGTGCTGACCAGATCCTGTAGTAGCTGAGCCAACCTCAGGCTGCCCCCCCAGTGTGACTGCAATTGTACCGGGAATGTTACCTTCTACTCCCAGCTGATTGCTCAGCTCCCCTGTACACTTCTTTGCTGGGAACATACCACTAAGTGCTTCATCTGTAAAAACAAATAAGGACCTCTGCCCAGAGTCTAAAGGAAACCATCCCTTTAGGACATAAAAAATAGAAATAGTAGAGAAGAATGCTTAAAAGCTCAATTCAGGATTCAGACAAGCTCTAGGTTTGAATCTTGCCTTCAAGACTTTTTAGCAGTGTGAACTTCAAAAAGTTGCTTATTCCTCTCAGCCTCTATTTCCTTATCTGGAGGAAGGGATAATAAGTGAGAAAGGGTATTGTGAGAGATAAACAGGATACTGATGTTGGGTAATTGCACAAGTTTCTGGCATATAATAAGTGCTTAATAATGACAGCTTTTGGGGCACCTGGCTGGCTTAGTCTGTGGAGCGTGCAACTCTTGATCTCAAGATTGTAGGTTTGAGCTCCACGTCGGGTGGAGAGATTGCTTAAAAAATAAAATCTTAAAAAAATAATGATAGCTCTTAACAGTAGCTTAGGTATCATTAATTGATAAATTTTGCTGCTCCATGGGGAACCTGGGTGGCTCAGTCCGTTAAGCGTCTGTCTTCGGCTCAGGTCATGATCCCAGGGTCCTGGGATCGAGCTCCGCATCGGGCTCCCTGCTTCTCCCTCTCCCTCTGCCCCTCCTCCCTGTTGTGCTCTCTCTCTCTCTCAAATAAATAAATAAAATATTTTTTTAAAAAATTTTGCTGCTCCATCATACTCTCTTTAGATTTTGCGGGGACTGCACATTCATGGTGAAATCTAAGTTCATCTGTTGCCAACAGATTTCCTTAGCCAAGTACATGAAGAGCAATAGTCTGGTTAGATTAGGGCAAAGGTGATGTTAAAAAATTAAAATGGCCTGGAGTGTCTGTCTAGCTCAGTCAGTGCAGCGTGCAACTCTTGATTTCAGGATTGTGAGTTCGAGCCCCACGCTGGGTGTAGAGCTTACTTAAAAAAAAAAATTAAAATGGCCCAACCTAATTGTCTAGGCTGATGAAATTATTCCTTTCTTAAAGATTTTTCAAGCCAGGTTCCCAACAGTCCTTCAGATAAACACTTCTTATTACTACCATATTCAGATTTTTGTCCAAGAGCCAATTAAGTACAATAATCATTTGAGTTACTGTTCCATGTCAGGCTAAGTACCAAAGATTCAAAGATGTAGAAGATACATTTTTTTTTTTTCTCAAGGAAATAACCGTTTAGTTGTTATTCTTTTACCTATGAAATCTCCCAGAATCACCTGCTCTATTCTATCTTTTCCCATATCCTTCAAGATGTTTCTTAATCTAGTGCTTGGTGAGAACTTCTCTCTCCTTATGCTTCCCACCATTCACCTTAACTTTGCCCTCATTCAGCTCCTACACAACTCAACCATATCATTATTTTTTAATGTTCTTTGTTTAATGTATATGAATTTCATCTCCTCAATCAGATCATAAATAACTCTAGGGCATGGGTTTCTATTAGTTCATTCTATATTCCTGTAACACCTGCCATTCTGTTATTCCTTATTTAGATCATCAGTGATGACTGTCAATGAAATTTTATGAGCTTGTGCAAAACGCATAGTTTAACTTATCCCTCTAAGTAAGTTGGGTATGAGATAGATGGATTTGGGGCAAATGCTACTTTCCCATACCGCATCACCTGACCCACTTAGGAAATTTCCTTTCTCTTTTTGCCTTCTAATTTTCTCTCTTCCACAGTGTTGGAAGATCACTGAATTCTGCATGGAAAATGCCATTTCTATTTTTGCATTTGGTCTTGAAAAGACTTGAATCACTATCATTCACTCAGAAACCCCTCTAGAAGAGGACAGGGCAGCTGCTCAGCACATCTGAAATTCAACAGCCATGCAGGTGGGGAAGCAGAAAGGATTTTGCCCCCTATCATCCTAAAGGTGAAAATCTGTGCCTCACCCTAGCTTAAGTGGTGGTAGCACAGTGCCTCTTAACTCTACAAAGATTCTCACACTTTGGAAAAACATCCTGATTTCTCTGAAATCACCTATTTGGGATCTCTCTTCACCACAGAGTTACTATTCTTGTCACTGTATTGTCAATGGGAATACTGGGACTATTCTCACACTGAAGCGCAATCCACAAGGTTGTGGACAAATCAGTAGTAACATTCACCCATCTGAGATTGTATTTTTTCAACATTTATTAAACTGTTGAAGAAAGAGCCAAGAACAGCCTCAGTATATAGGAAAATATTCTCTACCCTTGAATACCTGCACATGAACAGGGGTGGGTGAGCAAGGCTGAGGCAGGAAGGAAGTTTGATCGTGCTTAAGCGCATGTGGGTGTGCACATCTGTGTATGAATCAGAACCTTCCCAAAGGGAGGAAAATGCTTAATCCTATCAGTCAAACTGGTAAAAGAGGTAACAGGCTTTGGGCTATTTATAGATCTTAAATTGGCATGTGCTGTACATATTGAATACTCTGCTGATCTCATTTTTTAGAGCAACTGAGATAAAGGAGAAGCAAAGAAAAGGTAATAAGAGATTCAGATCATGACTGTAATTTTAAAAATAACATTATAACTGTAGATGCCTGGAAAATTTCCCAGAGCCAGAGAATTAAATAAAACGGGATTCCATTTTGAAAACAGAGTGGAGATAACATGATCACTGAAGTCTGGGCGTAGAGGTGAAGAGGATTATCTGAATACTGTACTGATTTTATTTGATTTCAAGGGTGTTCTCCAGTGTCACTATCACTCGGGTGCCAAAATGCCTCTGTGCTGCTGCATATAACATGGGCTCATCCAGAGACACTGATTCGTGGGCAACAGGACATAATAAGCCCTCAAAAGGAACTCTGGAGAGATGACACAAATATATCTGGCCTGACCATCCCATGCCCCTTTCTCTGGGAAGAGGGTAAAGCCTCTACCAAAAACAGCAGAAGAAACGCTCACCCTCTGAAGTAAGGACAGTAATGAGCCATTGCCCATCCATCTCCAGGGCCTCTCAGGAAAGAGGAAGATATGTTGTCTAGAGATGGAACCATATTTGGGACCCTCTGCCCAGCAGACTGGGATTAGGGGGGTGGCATGGCCTGCACTGGCACTCTCAGGTACACTCGGGCCCCCCAGCTTCGAAGTCTTCCAGCTGGGACACATTTTACCCATCAGTTTCTCCTTGACTCCACATTCTAGTCATTCTAGTTACTCCTATTTCCCTTTGAGAACCTCATAAGGTCTTCCATGAACGTTAAGAGATGGGCGGACTTGCTAGGCAACCAGAGAAACTGCAAACTCTATGTTTAGGGAGAGGCACAATCCATCTCATCTCTCCTTTTCTTCCATGATTTATTTCCTCATCTGTGAAATGGGAATAACAGCACTGTCGCCACCTACTTTACAAAGAGAGAGTGCTGTGTAAGATGAAAAAGCTACAGAGGGGCAAGGCATTACCACTGCTGTCATAGCTATTTTTGTTATTACACATCCCCGAGGCCCACAGTTTCTCAGGACATAAACCAACAGACTATCTACTAAGTAGGTCTCAAAAGCCTGTCCACAGCCCGCTAAAGAGATGGCTGCATGAAACCTTGCTAGAAATTCAGGTTCCCTAGCCCCACTGTAAGCCAATGCAATCAGAGCCTTCAAGTGTGGAGCCAGGAGACCTATATTTTCAACAAGCTTCCAGGCAATGCTGACCATCAGCCACGTGTGTGAGCCCTATCTGCTCCATTCCATGAACACTGGACAGAACTGCTCAGCCTGGTTTGAAGGAAGAGATGAATGACATACACAGCTTCCTAGACCCCTCAAACTTGACCAGTGGGGGATGGGTTACAGCACAGGGGAATGACAATTCTTTTCTTGGGGAGTAGGAAGCAAAAATAGCACTTTCAAGGGGCTAAGTTTCCACAAGAGGACCACCGGAGAAGGGAAGGAGTGGTGGGTGGGAAAAGTAATTGCACTCACCTACAATGATACCACAAGCACTGACCAATCCAATCTCTTTCTTCAGGGCTACTCCGCCCCCTCCAGAACCAGACTCGGGGCCGGCCTCCGACTCGCTCCCACCTGGGTGGTTCTTTTCAGTGTTGTTTCGGTGCCTGGCTCCTTTTTCCATCTTTCTCATAGGATTTCCACCTCCGAAAGGTACTCTCTTTCTAAATACGTGTGGGTGTAAATATATTTTAAGAGACTGTCTTTCAAATTGAAATGCCCTTTTCTGAAATAAGGACCACTCCTACCCTCTTAAAGACTCAGTCAGATAAAAAGAGAAAACTGAAAATATTCCTATTCCGTATAGATACTTTCTTGTCACTCGGGCTTACGAACAAGGAAAGGATTGTTAAAAGGGGGGAAAAAAGAGACATAGATATTTAAATATAAAAATAGAACTGTACCAGCTACTCCGGCTGGAATTTTCCTGAAGGGGATGTAGATCTTCAGAGACCAGGATGGTTCTGCAATGTGTACCAGGCAGTGGCTTATTTTAGACGCTTCAAAGATAGTCTGGGTTTCACTCAGCTCTGCCCCTAAGAAAACAAAGATTGTCTTTACCTTCCCTGAGCCTTTTCTTTTTGATGAAGATAAGAGTTTTCATTAACTGAAGGGAAAACAGGCAATCCTCCGGTACTTTCTTCTCTTCCAGAAAAACAACTGTGGACCAGACCGGTTTGCTCTAGATCTTGTCTCCACCTGCTGTGGGTTTGTTTTCCCCTCCCTGTCTTCTGCCTTCTGCTTTTTCCAGATGTCCTCTTATGTCTCGTTTGTTTTCCTGTCCTTGTTTTCTTTCTTCCAAGCTCCGTCCTCACGGCACAGACTGCCCCATCTCTCTAGGTTATGGGAGAGTGACTCTGGCACACACGATTGTGCTTCCCTTTTAGCATGGGGTTTTATGTGCTGAGCTAGCTCCGCCCCCCACCTCCTCGGTGTCTCCATCCTCAGTCCGTCTCCTCCCTCCTCTTCAATTTAAATATTAGCACACAGCCCCCAAAGATCACCGAGAAGATGGATTAAAATATTCTGCTTTGTAATTGTCTCTCATTTTTCATCTTTCTCCTTGTGAGAAGTGGAAGTAAAATCCTTCCATGTCAACTGTTCTGGGAGAGTTCATTAGCTGGTATAGCGTTACAGGTCATACAGCGTTTGTGAGCTTTATAAATACAGGACCGGTTGTGCAGACACTTTAATGCCATCAGAAATACACTGGTGACTGTGCTAAAATATTTGTGTCCGGATCATTTGAGGATACAGGAGAGAAGTTTGTAAGGACCTTGTCTTCAAGTTTCTGAAAGTAGGAAATGCACGGCTGGGGGGAGGGGAATGGAAAGAATTAAGAATAATGGAAAAGAGGTTCATTTAGCATAAATGTGAGCTGTGAAGGGCATAGGTGAAACAGAATCACCAGAAAGAGGTGGTAGACTTACTGTTCACAGCTCTTATTTAGTGTTAGCTAAGACAGGACAAAAATGACTCCCACCTTAGACCCAGGACAGAATGACACAAAATCTGTAGAATGGAACTTTTCACAGCTTCTAAATTATGTTTTGCATAGATAAATTATTTGAGAGACAGCCGGGCAAGGAATGGGGAGCTTTCAGCACCTTTCTGACCATAAAGCAGATTGTTGATGTTCAGAGATGGCCAACTTATTACCATATTGGTATTGTGTCTTGGCTTCCCTGAAGAATTTTACCCAGGAACTGCTGCCTTATGGTGACAGCAATGATATCTATTATATTTGTAAAGTACTTTGAGAAACAGCAAAAAGCAATATAGCAGACCACACTATAAATCTAAAATAAAATTATTTTGAATCTGTATTAAATAAATTATGCAAAAGCACTTGATTTTATTTATTTATTTTAAGATTTTATTTATTTATTTGACAGAGAGAGACACAGTGAGAGAGGGGGAGGGAGAAGCAGGCTTCCCGCTGAGCAGGAAGCCCAATGTGGGGCTCGATCCCAAGACCCTGGGACCATGACCCAAGCCAAAGGCAGATGCTTAAATGACTGAGCCACCCAGGTGCCCCACAAAAGTACTTGATTTTAAAGTGGGTCTAAAAAATAAAGGTCCCCAAGCTGACCAGTAAGTACAGAAATTTGTCCTCACTTTTTGGAAAATGTTCCAAAAGACTTCAGATTTTAAGGAAAATAAATACTTAATTGCTTAAAATAGGGATGGTTGAGCTATTGTAGCAAAGACTTTCCACATAAGATAAAGTCCAATCCACAGTATTTCCACTTTGCCCCTTAACCACTCAGCAAGTATTAAGAAGTTTCAAAGGTTGGGAGTTCAACCTCTTCTTTGAGATACAGCAAATTGAAAGCCTCAGCAAAATAAATAAATAAATAAATAAATAGGATTTTTAATAAAAAGAGCAGACAAGTAAGGAAATATATGGCACAAAACTCCACGGGAGGGAATGAGTCATGGCAATTTTGAGTTGCCTCTGGCCTTTCCAGAAGGACAAAGCATTGAGGAAAAATTTGATGGATTCATTTTTAAACAATACGATTTGAAGACTTCTGCCCAAATTTCAACATTAAGGTATAAAACAAATAATCTTTCTCCTTCTCAAATATGAGTTCTTTCAGTAATACTTATATTTCTAATTTAACTGATGTAGATTTAATATGAGATAAAACATGAATGTGCAAACTGACCACAAAATGGCAGGCTTTAGCCAGCTGAATTTATGATTAAGAAGTTAAGGAGGGGTGCCTGGGTGGCTCAGTCATTAAGCATCTGCCTTCGGCTCAGGTCATGATCCCGGGGTCCTGGGATCGAGCCCCACATTGGGCTCCCTGCTTGGCGGGAAGCCTGCTTCTCCCTCTCTCACTCCCCCTGCTTCTGTTCCCTCTCTCGCTGTGTCTCTCTCTGTCAAATGAATAAATAAAATCTTTAAAAAAAAAAAAGTTAAGGAGGATTACGGAAATCAAACACATTCGTGGGATGTAGTGGTACTAAGCACACCACTAAAATACTTAGTACTTAGTACTAAGGACTCTTCCCTCTTTCAACAGGACCATTTATTCATATTTTATGGTTCTCTTCAGGTTGGAATCTTTTTGTGAAATAAACCCTAGGGGTGTCAAAATTCCATATGACTCACACTGAACACAAGAGAGTACAAAAGTCTTGATGTAATATGCTGAAAAAAATCTACAGAAATGATTAACTGAAGTTTCTTATTGAAATTTTGAACACTGAATTATTTTTTACTCATAACTCTATTCTACATTTGCCTTTATATCTTTTATTCTACTTTCTACATTTAAATAGTGCTGCTTTACAATCTACAAACTGTTTTATGCCCAATAGCTCAGGGTTTTTTTTTTCCCCTTTATTAAATACTTTGGGTAGACAAGGCAGTTACTTTGCCTATTATGAAGATTAAGAAGCTGAGCCTTGGAGAAGCGTCTTACCTGAGGTCAAAGACAAGACAATCTATTTCTGGGCAAGTGGGATGCCAATAGTTTACACTTGGAGAGCTTTTCCCAGGACACTATAGCTACTTGCTGATATCTCAACTTCTTTCACCTGAGGGAAACAGAAAGCCTTTCGTCAGGGCCATGTCCACATCTTCTTGAGTTGGTGTCATAACTGTGCCTTTTAGAGAGCCACCTTGATGCCAACACTTAACATCTGTTCAGTGAGACCCACAGGACTTAATCTGCCCTCCCCTCCAACATTTGTCACCCCCTTCACATAGTCCTCGGTTTGGCCATTTTCCAACTGCGTCAGTACAACTCTATTTCCAGTATCTGCGTGACTGTTTATTGTTGATTTGCACGCTTAAGATGGGGAGAAAATGATTATTTTAACTACAGAAAGGGTGGGTAAGAGGGTTGTTTTCGTATGAATATGGACTTAGCAAGAGAAAGGCTGTATGAGGCTGACACCTACTGCACAAAGAAAGATACGGCACAGGAACACGCCACTTGTATATATTGAACAAAAACAGTCATGCTCCCATATATATTTCCTTTTTGAAACAACAGCTGAGAAGTATCTGTTAATGCAGAGGAATAGAGCACAAAGCTCATTTACTCCATTCTTTTTTTTTTTTTCCTTTGGGGACCCAATAGACACTTTATTCTTGTTCTTTCTAACAGAGCTGTGAAGTCTGAGATCACAAAGAGAGGACCCAAATCTCTTCCTGGAAGAAACTCACAGTCCATGCCATGCTCCCGTTCTGTTCTTCTACTTGCACCTACATGCCCAGAGTCAGAGAAAACCCTGGTTTTAATTAAAGCCAGCTTTCTTCCTAAAGTCACAATGACCACTGCCTATGGTCAAACAGTCAAACAGTGGTTTCCTGAGCTAATGGTTCTGGGACCCTTTATTTCATTCAAAATGGAAAGCAGATGAAAAGTAGTGAGCAAAGAGGAAAGAAATAAAAAAGAAAAAGCCAGAACAGGTCAGAAAGAAAAGAAGATGAAATGAGGAGATATAGTTAGATAATAAGCCCTTTTTAGTGTATGCTCTGTTTGCATTTTGGACATACTCGTAAGTTCAAAGGAAGTTGTATCTTCTAGGGTTTATGCAGTCCTGAGAATTTGGATGGAGCGGATCCTGTTTTGTTATGATGGTCAATTAATTCATGCTCTTCTGGAGATAATGATGAATCCTTGCCCTGACACTAGAGACAAAAATTCCAGCAGATTACTCCTCTGTCTGCTGCACTTGGCTGGATTCCAGGGAGCTAGCCCAGCACTAGTGGGAAAGAAATAAAGGTGCATTTCCTGAGGTAGCTGCGTGTCCTTAATTCCTTTGCTGGGCCAAATCTGTCTCAGGACCTTGGTATTTTTTTCTAAGCATTTAGGTGACTCAAATTCTGAGTAAAACTTCCAGTTCCTACTTGGTTTTCACTGCGGATTTATGTTTACCAAAGATAAAGGCTCATATCTTTTAGGATATGGAAAATAAGTTCCCTGAAATTAGAGATTTATTTTGTTCACTGCTGTAACCCCAGTACTAAAAATGGTGCCTGGAACTCAATAACTATGATTGATTGATTGATTGAATGAATGGTAATGTACATTAATGCATAATAAATAAATTAAATAATAGCTGATGGACTGATGTGTGCATTAATTGTAGTAAGATGTAGTCCTCAGTGCTTGGAGAGAAGCTGGACTATAGATGGAGGAGAAAAACACAATCAAAGGTTTGACTTCGACGATCATTTCATATGGAAGACAGACCTCAACCAGGCCCCCAACAATGTCTGGCATTCCTGCCACTGTCCTGCAGTCAACTGACTCTCTTCCACTCGCTTTCATTCTCTTCTCTGCAAATACCATCCCCCAAATCCTCTCTTGCAGTTGATGTCCTTGCCTATTGTTTCATGGAGAAAACAGAAAGGCAAAGAGAACTTCCACATCCTCCAACCACTAACTCTGTCAGTCTGCCTGAAGCTGCCCCCACATACTCTGTCTTCTCTCCCATAGAAATGGATGTGCTGTGCCTGCTCCTATGTACCTTCCTGACTTGTGCACCAGCTTCCCAGACCAACTCACCTACTCAGGGACTTTGCTCCTAAAATTATTCCCCTCTCTCCTGCATCATCAGTTTTTCACTCTTTAGGGGATTATTCCTATCAGCAAACAAACATGCTGTAATACTTCTCATAAAAAAAGAAAAGAAAATAAAAGAAAGAAAGAAAGAAAGAAAGAAAGAAAGAAAGAAAGAAAGAAAGAAAGAAAAAGAAAGAAAGAAAGAAAGAAAGAAAGAAAGAAAGAAAGAAAGAAAAGAAAAACCCTTAACAATTTCCCTTTGCTCTACATTCCTTTTCAGCTGCCACCCAACTTCTTTGATCCCTTGTTTTTACTTCTTCACCTCCATTCATGCTTGAACCCACTACACTTAAGCTCTCATCCCCATCACTCCACTGAATCCATTCTTGTCAAGTCACCAATAGCCACCACATAGTACAATCTTGTGACCATTTCTCAGTCTTCATCTTACAGGTCTCACAGCTGCATGGCTCCTGAACATCCACTTTCCTGACTTCCCACTTACTCACTGGCCTCTTCTCAGGCTCCTCGGCTGGATCTTTTTTCTTCCCAACCTCTCCTCTTCTCTAACCTCCCTGACTGGGTGATCTCATCCAGTCTTATGACCTTCAGAAACATCTATACACTGATATTTCCCAAATATTTAGATTCAGCCCTCATCTTGCTCATAAACTCTAGAGTTAGCTTTCTAATTGATGTCTCTGCTTGGATATTTAATAGGAACCTCAAACTTAGTATGTCTAGTATCTTCATGTACCTCCAAACCCACCCTTCTTCCAGTATTTCCCACTTTAGGAAATGGCAAATAGTTGGTCAGGCCAAATACCCTGAAGTCAACCTTGACTTTGGTCTCTCACATGCCCTAAAAATGTCTTGTCAGTCAATCCTGTTAGCTGTAGATTTACTCTTATCTAGAAATGAATCACTTCTTAACATCTCCACTGCTACCACCCTAGTTCACCATCTCACCCTCAGCAATCCCCTGGACTATTGCGGTAGCTTTTTAATTGGTCTCCCCATTTCCATACTTATTTTGTGACAAATGTCCTCCTCCAAACTGTTCTCAACACAGCAGCCAGAATGATCCTTTATAATCATAAATCAGGTCATGTCATTCCCTGCTCAAAACCCTTCAATGGCTGTCCATTATACATAAGAATCAGATCTGAAGTCATCTTTATCATGTTCCCATTGGGCACTCCAAATTTATATTCTTCTGCTCTTCCTTCCACTTAGTACTACCAGACTCACAGGCCTTCTCACTATTCTTTGAATGCCGAGCTCTGCCTCAGGCCTTTGTACTAGGTAGGGCCTCTCAGGAACACTTCCTCTAGACAGTCACACCCTTTGTTCTGTCATGTTATGCATGTTTCCTCAGTAAACGTTGCCTCCTCACAGAGGGTTGCTCTGACCACCCAATGCACCTAATTTTTACCATCACTGCTTAACGTCATGTGTTTGTTTGCTTGTTTGTTCTTTGTTTGTCTCTCCTGTTAGAATGTAAGCTCCAGATTATTGAATTTTTGTTTTGTTTTGTTTTTAGGTGGGTTATGGTTATGGTTAAAGAATACTTCTCTTTTAGGGGCACCTGGGTGGCTCAGTGGGTTACGCATCTGCCTTTGGCTCAGGTCATGATCCCAGGGTCCTGGGATTGAGCCCCATGTCAAGCCCCACAATGAGCCCCTCATCAGGCTCTCTGCCGAGCTTCCTGCTCAGTGGGGAGCCTGCTTCTCCTTCTCCCCACTGCTTGTGCTCTCTCTCGCTATCTCTCTCTCTGAAATAAATAAATATTAAAAAAAAGAATACTTCTCTTTTAGAGATATATGCCAATATATATATATGGATGAAATAATATGACATCTTGGACTTACTTCAAAATAATATAGGGGGAGGGGGCGCCTGGGTGGCTCAGTTGGTTAAGCAACTGCCTTCGGCTCAGGTCATGATCCTGGAGTCCCTGGATCGAGTCCCGCATCGGGCTCCCTGCTCGGCAGGGAGTCTGCTCCTCCCTCTGACCCTCCTCCCTCTCATGCTCTCTGTCTCTCATTCTCTCTCTCTCAAATAAATAAATAAAAAAATCTTTAAAAAAAAATAATAATATAGGGGGAGGGATAGAAAGGTAGGTCATTAATGAAAGAAGGCCAACTATGAGTTAATATTATTTAAGATGGATGGTGGGTAGATAGGAGTAACTTGGCTTGTATATATTTAAATTTTTTCATTCAAACAAACAAATAAAACTTGGCTTGCTTCTTTACCATTATATCCCTAATGCCTAAAGCAGGGCTTGGCACATAGGAAGAATTTGTTAAAGAAAAAAAAATAGCGACAACAGGCTCAAAATAGAGTCACTTGTGCTAAGCCCTATGTCAGCAAACCAAGGCTTTTTATCTAATCTAATTGCATTTTCAGCCTCTCCCAGAAATGTGACCTTTAACCAATCTGGTATTACTTGATCAGCACTAGTGAGGTAATCTTCCTGATAGACCCCCTGCCCTTCCCCCAGAGGAAGGTGACCTGGCTGAAATAATCCACTCTTCATTAGAAAATTCCTTTTTGTGTCTCCAACTGTCTATAAAGGACTTCCACTTTGTATAGCTCCATGGAGCCCCTTTCCACTCCCTAAATGGGATGCTGCCTGATTCATGAATTGCTAAATAAAGCCAACTAGGTCTTCAAATTTACTCAGTTGAATTTTGCTTTTTAATGAATTCATAAATACGTATTCATTCAATAGTCATTGCATATTGAGTCAGAAGAATAAAGGAATATTTTCAAAATAAATTTTAATCATTTACTGCCAATTGTTGAAAATCTAAATTCTAAATTCCAAAGGAGGATTTTACAAAGAATAACCCCTTCTGGGCCCTGAGTCCAAGAATATCCTAATTGTGAGGATACCAAAACCTATAGTGGCTAATCTGGTGATAGCTATGCCTTTAATTATTCTCCTTAAGACTAATTTTTAAAAATATAGCTTTATTTGTTCTTTCCTCTTTCTCACCAAACCATGATAATTAACTATGATCTCCTATACTAGAAATGCAAAGTTAGGAAGGAAATACAAAAGTCTAGGTAGGTGAAAATTTATGGATCTCATCACTTGCAACTTTTGCCAGGCTACCGTGTGGAGGTCACTGATACAGAATATAAAATCCCTAAAAGAAAATGTGTCTTTTAGGAAATTTCCAATACTACACAATTTATTAGACTAATAGAGAAAGAAATTCTAATAGAAATTGGATTATATGTAACTAGAATTTTATTAACCTGTTCAGCCAATCTGATCAACTATTTACTGTGCTAGGAATATAATGGTGAGCAAAGACCTGCCTTCAAAGACCTCATGCACTGTGATGATTAATTCTATGTGTCAACTTGACTAGACACAGGGTGTCCAGATTAAATATTATTTCTGGGTCTGTTCGTGAGGGTAGTTTCTGGATGAGATTAGCATTTGAATCAGTAAACTCAGTAAAGTAAGTTGCTCTCCCCAATGTGAGTGAGCATCATCCAATCTGTTAGGGGCCTGAATAGGACAAAAGGCAGAGAACAGAGGAATTTGTCCTTATTTGCCTGTTTTAAATCTGCCTGCTGGAGCTGGGACATCTCATCTTCTCATCTTCTCTAGCCTTTGGATTGGATTTTAACCATTGCCTCCCATGATTCTCAGGCCTTTGGACTCAATGAATTACACTACCAGCTTGCTTGGGTCTCCAGTTTGCAAATAGCAGATTGTGGAATTTCTCACCCTCCATAATTGCATGAGCCAATTTATCTCTATCTCTATCTCTGTTTCTGTCTCTGTCTCTATTTCGACCTCTACCTATATCTATGCATTCAAAGCTCAGAGATACTGCAGGTTCGGTTCCAGTAAAGCAAATACTGCAATAAAGCAAGTCAAATGAATTTTTTGGTTTCTTAGTGCATATAAAAGTTATGTTAACACTATATTGCAGCCTATTATGTGCAACAGCATAATGTCTAAAAAAAGCAATGTACATACCTTAATTATAAAATACTTTATTGCTAAAAAAATGCTAACCATCATCTGAGCTTTCAGCAAGTCATAATCTTTTTTGTTGGTGGAGAGTCTTGCCTTGATGTTGATGGTTGTTGACTGATCAGGGCTGTGGTTGCTGAATGCTGGGGTGGCTGCAGCAATTTCTTAAAATAAGGCAACAATGAAGTTTGCCACATTGATTGACTCATCTTTTCACAAAGGATTTCTCTGTACCATATTATGCTCTCTAGCTATGAAAGTCCTAGATGGCATCTTCTTCCAGTATAAGGCTGTTTCACCTACATCAAAAATTTGTTCTTTATTGTAGCTACCTTTAATTATCTTAGCTAGATCTTCTGGGTAACACGCTGCAGCTTCTATATCAGCACTTGCTGCTTTGCCTTGCACTTTTATGTTATCGAGATGGCTTTTTTCCTTAAACCTCATCAACCAACTTCTTCTAGCTGTAAACTTTTCTTCTGCAGCTTCTTCACCTCTCTCAGCCTTCAAAAATTGAAGAGAGTTAGGGCCTTGCTCTGGCTTAGGCTTTGGTTTGTGGGAATGTTGTGACTGGTTTGATCTATCCAGACCACTAACACTAACAGCAATAAGGCTATTTTGCTTTCTTATCATTTCCGTGTTCACTGGAGTAGCGCTTTTCATTTCAAGAACTCTTCTTTGGGGGCGCCTGGGTGGCTCAGTTGGTTGGGGGTCTGCCTTCGGCTCAGGTCATGATCACAGAGTCCTGGGATGGAGCCCTGCATTGGGCTCCCTGCTCTGCGGGGAGCCTGCTTCTCCCTCTCTCTCTGCCTGCCACTCCCCCTGCTTGTTCTCTCTCTCTCTCTCTCTGTAAAATAAATAAATGAGATCTTAAAAAAAATAAAAAGAACTCTTCTTTGAAGTCACAACTTGGCTAAGTGTTTGACATAAGAGGCCTACCTTTCAGCCTATATTGGCTTTTGACATGTGTTCCTCACTTAGGCTTAATCATTTCTAGCTTTTGATTTAAAGTGAGAGATATGTTTGGGGCATCTGGGTGGCTCAGTGAGATAAGCATCTGACTCAATTTCAGCTCAGGTCATGATCTCAGGGTCCTGAGATCAAGCCCTGTGTCAGGCTCCAGCTGGGCATGGAGCCTGCTCAAGATTCTCCCTCTCCCTCTGCCCCTGCCTCCTGCTTGCTCTCTCTCTCTCTCTCTCTCTCTCTCTCAAAATAAAAAAATAATAAAGTGAGAGATGTGCAACTCTTGCTTTCCCTTGAACACTTAGACGCCATGATAAGGTTACTAACTGGCTTTATTTAAATACTATTGTGTCTCAAGGAATAGGGAGGCCCAAGGAGAGGTAGAAAGAAGAAGGAATGGCTGGTCAGTAGAGCAGTCAGAACACACACAACATTTAAGTTTGCCATTTAATATGGGGGCTGTTCGTAACGCCCCCAAACAACTATAATAGTAATATTAAAGATCACTGATCACAGATCACCATAACAAATAATAATAATGAAAAAATTAGAGTATTACGAGAATTACCAAAATGTGACAGGGAGACACCAAGTGAGCAAATGCTGTTGGAAAAAATGGCACCAGGGTTCTCACAAATCTTCAATTTGTAAAAAATGCAGTATCTGTGAAGTGCAATAAAGCAAAGTGCAATAAAACCAGGTATACCTCTATCTCCATCCAACCAACCATCCATTCATCCATTGTCCCCTACTGGTTCTGTTTCCCCACTGCATAATACAAGCACCTTAGGTGTTTCTCTTTCCTCCTGAAGTCCGTAGCTTAGTTACTTGGACTCCCCAACAAAGGATCACTGGACAATTGAGGAAAGCTCTAGCATGAAAGCCATAGACAATAAAAAACATGGATGATGGAAGGAGCAGAAGAAAACTTCCAAAAAATTACAATTCATATATTCGAAAGCGTGCTTCGAGTGAGAATAGAGGACCCAGCTCTGAGCCCTGGTTTTAGCCCCATTAGGTCATACCAGTCATTGGTTTCAAAACCAAACTCCTCTCAGCTCCCCAGACAAAGCTGTTCTTCTCTCCTGTGTTCCCATTTGCAGCCATGGCTATAGCATCTTGCTATCATAGCATCATGGTCTTAATCACCCAGGCCTGAGACCTTCATCTTTTTTCCCTCCCTTTCCCTTTGTAGCCCCATATCCAACTGGTCACAAAGTCCTGTTGGTTCCACCTCTGAAAACTGTCTCATGACTGTCTTCTTATCCCATAGCTGTTGCCCTATTCCAGAAATCCTTAACTCTTTCCTGTCCCACTGCAATAGGCTACCAACTAATCTCCCTGCCTGTGACTTTCCATCCATTCATTCTGTCCCCAAAATTATAAAATATGGGGTTGATCATGTTTCTCTCCTGCCCAAAAGCCTCTGATGGTTCTCCATTGTGTAAAGCAGGGGTCCCTATGGCTGGCTGAGGGAGCATCACAATTACCCCAGGAAATATACATTTGGCACAGGGGAAGTGCTCAATTTCTCAGGTAGACCTTCTCCTATGGTACTCTGGTGGCAACTTCATGCAATGGCCTATCTTCATTTCACCCACCAAATTCTCTCTGAGATTCTAATTCAGTGGATCTGCTTATTGTTTGAGGGAACCACTAGTTTATAAAATAAAGTCTGAACTCTTGTATAGAAGATTCAATCCATCTTTCCAGCTTTTCCTCATAACCTCCTCTTTTCCTCCCCATTCCTTTTTATGTCCCATTCACTCTTCCCCTTCAATCACACTGGACCACCCTGTACTTTCCCACATTGATATCTTTACTGATGCTTTCCTTCTGCCTGGAATTCCCCGCCCCTCCACCTCTGCAGGATGAAACTTTCACATTGTTTTAAGCTCATTCAAATATCTGTTCATCTGGAAATCTGTCCGAATTAACCTGACCTCTCTTTTCTCTGTATTGCCACAGCACTCCGTACTTCCTCAGGGAAGCCTTCCCAAATTACATGCTCTGATAGTTCCTGGTGTTTTGTCTTTTATTACAGTAATGTACTTAATGGCTATATATTTTTTTGTGAGATTTTTTAAAGTGTCTTTTTCTCCTACTATACTGTAAGTGCTTTGAAGGTAAGAGCCATATCTGTTACCATATACAGTTGGTACTCAATTATTTGTTGACTGGGTAAATTAATGTTTCTGAAATGATCACATATTCTGCTTTGCGGTGTGTGTAGTTGTAGTTGTATATATATATGGATTCCATTGTTAGGTCACAGGCTCTTTAAAGGGATAAATAATATCTCTTATGTCTTTGTACCTCCCCCCTATCCCCATGTAGCTCTGCGCCTGGGATACAGTAGGAGCTTAGATACAACGCCAACCTAGAACCCCGGGGAACACAATCTGCATGAGAGCCAAAATTTTATCTTTTTCCTTGTTATATCTCCAGTGGCTAGAATAGTAATCCCAAAGTGAATATATATATATATATTCCCAGTCTGGTTGGAGAGAGAGAAAGAAGTGAACAATTATAAAACAGTGAGGCAGGGGCCATCATAGAGATATGCAAAGGATGCTCTGGGAGCTCCACTCTGTGGGCAGGCCAGAATAGGCATCTGGAGAAAGTGATTTCTTTTCTTTTTTTTTTTTTTTTAAGATTTTATTTATTTATTTGACAGAGTGAGCACAAGAGGGGGAGTGGCAGGCAGAGGGAGAGGGAGAAGCAGGCTCCCCGCTGAGCAGAGAGCCAGACACGGGACTCGATTCCAGGCCCTGGGATCATGACCTGAGCTGAAAGCAGACACTTAACTGACTGAGCCATTCAGGTGCCCCTGGAGAAAGTGATTTCTGAGCTGAGTCTGGAAGGATGAATAAAAGTTAATGAGGATGATACGCCAAGCAAAGGAAACAGTTTGCACAAAGGCACACAGGTGAAGAGAGTGTGATTTAAATTCAATGAGACTGAAGTGCATGGTGACCAAACACTGAGAGATACAAAGAGAAATGTAGATCATGAAGAGCTTGAGTGCCATGCTCAATAAATGGTCTTGAAAGTGTTGGGCCGTTTTAAGCAGAAGAGTGAATAGGGGCGCCTGGGTGGCTCAGTTGTTAAGCGTCTGCCTTCGGCTCAGGTCATGATCCTAGGGTCCTGGGATCCAGCCCCACATCGGGCTCCCTGCTCAATGGGAAGCCTGCTTCTCCCTCTCCCACTCCCCCTGCTTGCGTTCCCTTCCTCGCTGTGTCTCTCTGTCAAATAAATAAAATCTTTAAAAAAAAAAAAAAAGAAGAGTGAATGGATCTGGCAGCAGTGGTAGGATGAAATGGAGTTGGGCAAATCTAGAGGCAGGGAGCAGTTAGGAGGCTATTAATCAAAGCAGGGAATAAAGAGGGACTAAAAGAAAGCAATAGTGCTTAGGGGTGCCTGGGTGGCTCAGTTGTTAAGCGTCCCACTCTTGATTTCAGCTCAAGTCATGATCTCAGGGTCGTGAGATCAAGCCCCATGTCAGGCTCCATGCTGAGTGGGCAATCTACTTGTCCCTCTCCCTTCCCCCCCCCTTACTCTTGCTCTCTCTCTCTAATAAATAAATACAGCTTGTTTTTGTAATAGTTAAAATTTGAAAACACTATGTGTCCATCAATATGGGATTTATTAAATAAAGTACAATTAATCAAAACATGCAAACTTTAAAAAGAATGATGTATAAAAAATGAAATATTAACTAGAAACAAATTGTAGATATTATGTACATCATATTTTTGTTTAAAGGTGTATAACGTATATGTGTATTGGTATATGCATTGAAAGAAATTCTAGAAGGATTTATATAAAGGCTGTCAACCATGTTTGTCTTCAGGGAATAAGATCAGGGGCAGTAGGCTTTCACTTCCCAATTTATAAACTTCTGTTTTAATTTTTTTTAATGGACAACTATTTTTTTTAATGCAATATGTGATTCTGGACAGAAAAAAAACCAATTTTTTTTCTTTTTCTATAAAGGACATTTGTGGAACAACTGATGAAATTTGAATAAGGTTTCTAGATTAGTTAATAGTACCATATCACTGTTAGTTTCTTGATTTTGATAATGGTACTGTGTTTATGGGAGAAAATGTCCTTGTTTATGGGAAATATACACTGAAATATTTAGGAGTAATGAGGCATTATGCCTGCAAATTATCCTCAAATGGAACAGAAAAAAATAATAATAGAGAGAGAATAACAAAGCAAATGTGGTCAATGCTAACATTTGGAGAATCTGGACTAAAGTAAACAGAAATTCTATGTACTCCTCTGTAATTCTGAAGTTATAAAAATGCTTTTGAAAAAAGGTATAGAACAGAATATAAAGAATGCTACTATTTGGGTGTGTGTGAAAATGGAATATATACATATATTTCTAAATATATAAATGATCTATGGGAAGATAAGCAAGAAGCAACACTATTAATGCCTTTGGAAATGAGGATTTAGTGGCTAGGAACAGGGGGTAAAGGAAGACTAATTTTTCATTGTATATCCTTTGATAACTTTTGAATTTTCACTAAATAATTTGCCTACCAAAAATAAATATAATTTACAATAATAAAACATTTTGCAAAATGAAGAATTTCAAACATACTCAAAAGCAGAGGAATATAATGACTCCCACATGCCAGAATCATTACCCTAATTCTACAATTATCAAGATTTTGTCATATTGCTTTATTTATTCTTTCCCCATTTCTTTTGTCTTCTTTGCTGAATTTTATTTATTTATTTATTTATTTATTTATTTATTTATTTGGCTCTATGCCCAGTGTGGGGCCCAATGTGGGGCTTGAACTCACATCCCTAAGATCAAGACCTGAGCCGAGATAGAGTCAGACGCTTAACCAACTGAGCCACCCAGGTGCCCCTTTGCTGAAATATTTTAAAGAAACTTCCAGGGATGCCTGGCTGGCTCAACCGGTTAAGCGTCTGCCTTCAGCTCAGGTCGTGATCCCAGGGTCCTGGGATCGAGTCCTGCATCGGGCTCCTTGCTCAGCAGGGAGCCTGCTCTGCCTGCCACTCCCCCTGCTTGTGCTCTCTCTCTGACAAATAAATAAAATCTTTAAAAAAAAAAAAAAAAGAAAAGAAACTTCCAGACATCATTCCATCTCTACATATCTCAGAAAGCATCTCTTAAAAATATGGACATTTTCTTACATAATCACAAGGCCATAATCATATCTAAAAAATTAACAATAATCCTTCAGTATCAACTAATATCCAGTCCATAGTCAAATATCAAGTGTTGAAAAAGGTTCACATACTGTATATAAACACTGCACTCTAGCTGGTAAATTTACTTCTCATGGGGTATATGGGTTAACAATTCTGAAACCAGTTTATATGTATACTGGGGTTGATTTAATAAATAAATGTATAATGGATGTTGGGATCCAGGGTTCTCACTGTCAGAAAGAAGACAGGAAGAAAGCAAGAAGGAAAGCCTAGAATGAATGCTGTGGTAATGGTTAGAATTGGAGACATCAGTATGAACTCATGTTTAACTTAACACATATGTAGATAAAAAGAAACAATGACAGAAATGTGTGTATACATGAATTTGTATACATACATATATTACCTAGGCTGTCCACTGAGAGGGCCTAGAAGCAATGACATCCCTGTAGGAATGGTCACACCTTGTGCTCAGATTTTGGTTTCAAAATACCATTCTCCAATAAAAGCAACCAAGGATCCCTGGAGTAATGTCTGACACAAAATAAGTCTGGAGCATTTGTGTTACCAGAAAGGAAAGAAGTTTTAAAGGGTTGGAGGAGTCAACCTGAAAGAGTTCCCCAATAGCCAAATGGAATAATTAGAGCAATAAAATAGTGTGGTATTAGGTTAAAATCCAAAGTGTAAAATAAATATAGATGTGTCTATACTGATATAGATAAATGATTAAAAACATAACCGAATGGTGGAGTAGAAACAACTCTTCTTTACAGAAGAATTCCAAATAAGGTATGTAGATATTCTTCCTTATAGGAGGTGGTGCTTAAGGGCACTTGCGTCTATGTGGTATTCTTTTTTTTTTTTTTAAGATTTTATTTATTTTAGAGAGAGAGAGAGCACATGAACACAAGCAGGTGTAGAAGCAGAGGGAGAGGGACAAGCAGACTCTGGACTGAGCACAGACCCTGATGCAGGGCTCTATCTCACAACCCTGAGATCATGACCTGAGCCAAAATCAAGAGTGGGATTCTTTTTTTTTTTTTTTTTTTAAAATTTTTTTTTTTTGAAGAAAGAAAAAACAGCGAGGGAGGGAACACAAGAAGGGGGAGGGGGAGAGGGAGAAGCAGGCTTCCCGCCGAGCAGGGAGCCCGATGCGGGGCTCGATCCCAGGACCCTAGGATCATGACCTGAGCCGAAGGCAGACGCTTAACGACTGAGCCACCCAGGCGCCCCAAGAGTGGGATTCTTAACTGACTGAGCCATGCAGGAGCCCCTGTGTGGTATTCTTTTTAAAACTGTGTCATCACAATGTTGTGCAATCATCACCTCTAGTTCCAGAATTTTTCACCCCCTCAAACAAATTCTGTACTCATTAAGCAATAACTCCAATTCTCTCCTTCTCCCAGTCCATGCTAACTTCTAATCTACTTTCTCTATGAATTTGACTATTCTAGATATTTCATATAAGCAGAATCATACAATATTTGTCCTTTTTACAAAAAAGATTTTATTTTGGGGCACCTGGGTGACTCAGTCTGTTAAGCATCTGCCTTCAGCTCAGTTTGAGCTCCACGTCTGGCTCCCTGCTCAGCATGGAGTCTGCTTCCCCCTCTCTCCTGCCCCTCACCCCACTCATGTGCACACACTCTCTTACCCCCTCTCTCGAATAAATATCTCTCTCACTCTCTCTCGGATAAATTTATTTGAGAGAGAGAGAGAGAGAAGGAACAGGTGGAGGGGCAGAGGGAGAGGGAGAATCAGACTCCATGCTGAGCAGGGAGCCCAACCTGGGGCTCAATCCCAGGACCCTGGGATCATGACCTGAGCTGAAGGCAGATGCTTAACTGACTGAATAACCCAAGCGTCCCAATATTTATCCTTTTACGCCTGGTTCATTTCACTTAGCATGTTTCCAAGTTTTCTTCATGTTGTGGGATGTATCAGAACTTCATTCCTTTTTGTGGCTGAATAATATTCCACTATATGGGTATAGCACATTGTTTATCCATTCATCTGTTGATGGACACTTGTGTGGTTTCCACCTTTTGGCTGTTGTGAGTAATGCTTCATTAATATTGTGAACATTGATGTGCAAGTGTCTGTTTGAGTCCCTGTTTTTTTTTTTTTTAAGATTTTATTTATTTATTTGACAGAGAGAGACACAGCAAGAGAGGGAACACAAGCAGGGCGAGGGGGAGGAGGAGAAGCAGGCTTCCTGCCTAGCAGGGAGCCCGATGTGGAGCTCGATCCCAGGACTCTGGGATCATGACCTGAGCCAAAGGCAGACGCTTAATGACTGAGCCACCCAGGTGCCCCTTGAGTCCCTGTTTTTGATACTTCAGGGCGTATACCTAGGAATGGAATTGCTGGGTCATGGTAAGGCAGTTCTATGTTTAACTTCTTGAGGAATCACCAGACTGTTTTCCAGCAAAGGCATCACTGTATATTCTCACCAGTAACATACCTGGGTTTCAATTTCTCCACATCCTCCCCAACTCTTGTTTTCCTTTTAAAAAATTATAGTCATCCTGGGGCGCCTGGGTGGCTCAGTTGGTTGAGCGACTGCCTTCGGCTCGGGTCATGATCCTGGAGTCCCGGGATCGAGTCCCGCATCGGGCTCCCTGCTCAGCGGGGGGTCTGCTTCTCCCTCTGCCCTCTTCCCTCTCGTGCTCTCTGTCTCTCATTCTCTCTCTCGCAAATAAATAAATAAAATCTTTAAAAAAAAAATAAATAAATAAATAATAAAACACATAGTTTTAACCACTTTAAAAAAAAAATTATAGTCATCCTAATAGAAGTGAAATGGTATCTCATTGCGGTTTTGATTTTCATTTCTACAATGAGGAATGATATTGAGCATTTTTTTCATGTGTCTATTGGCCATCTGTATCTTTTCTTTGTAGAAATATCTATTTAAATCATTTGCTGTTTTTTTTAAAGACTTTATTTATTTATTTAGGGAGAGAGTGAGCGAGCGGTGGAGGGAGTGTGGGAGGGGCAGAGGGAGAGAGAGAGAATCCCAAGCAGATTCCACACTGAGCACAGAGCCCAATGCGGGGCTTGATCTCGTGACCCCGAGGTCGTGACCTGAGCTGAAATCAAGAGTTGGATGCTTAACCAGTTGAGCGACCCAGGGGCCCTGCTCTGTTTTTAACAGAGTTGTTTGTCTTTTAGTTGTTGAGATGTAGAAGTTCTTTATATATTCTGGATATTAAACCTTTATCAAATATATCATTTGCAAATATTTTCTCCCATTCTGTGGATTGCCTTTTTGCTCTCTTGATAGTGTTCTTTGATACAAAGAAGTTAATTTTAATAAAGTACTATTTATTCATTTTTTTCTTTTGTTGCTTGTGTTTTTGTCATATTTAGAAAGCACCACCAAATCCAAGGCCATGAAGATTTTCCCTTATATTTTCTTCTAAGAGTTTCATAGTTTTTGCTATTACATTTAGATCTTTGATCCATTTTTAGTTAATTTTTGTATATAGCATAAGGCAAGGGTCCAACTTTATTCTTTTTCATGTGCATATCCAGTTTTCCCAGCACTATTTACTGAAAAGATTATTCTTTCCCCCTATTGAATGGTCTTAGCATCCTTGTTGAAAATCAATTGACCACTGATGTGAGGGTTTATTTCTGGATTCTGAATTCTATTCCATGGTCCATATGTTTACCCTTATGCCAGCACCACTTACCTTTGTAGTAAGTTTTGAAATTGGGAAATGTGAGTTCTCCAACTTTCTTCTTTTTCAAGATTGTTCTGGTTATTCCGGATCCTTTGAAATTCCATATGAATTTTAGGATGGGCTTTTCAATTTCTGCAAAAAATACCATTGGCATTTTGATAGGGATTGTATTGAATTTGTGTATTGCTTTGGGTAGAATTATCAACAATGTTAAGTAGTTTTCCATGTACAAGTCTTGCACCTCTTTGGTTAAATTTATTCCCAAGTATTTTATTATTTTTGGTCCTATCATAAATGGAATTGTTCTTGTATAGACAGCTGATTTTTTGACAAAGGCAATTAAGTTGAGAAAGATAATCTTTTCAATGGATGGTTCTGGAACAACTGGATGTCCACATGCAGAAAACAAAAACAAAACAACACACACATACACATGAAAGAACTTTAATCCATACCTCATACCATATAGAAAAATTAACTTGAAATGAGGCATATTCCTAAATATAAATTCAAAACTATATAGTTTAGATTTCTAGAAGAAAACATGGGAAACTTTTTGTGACCTTGGGTTAGGCAAAGATATCTTAGATATGACACCAAAAAATGCTCCATAAAAGAACAAATTGATAAACTGGACTTTATCAAAATTAAAACCTACTTTTCAAAAACCACTATTAAGAGAGACTGAAAAGACAAGCCACAAACTGGGCATATATCTGATGAAGGAGTTTCTTCAGAATATATGAAGAAGTCTCAAAATCAATAATAAAAAAAAACAATTAAAAATGGGCAAAAGATTTGGACACTTCACCAAAAATATATATACAAATGGCAAATAAGCACATGAAAAGATGTTCCCCATTATTAGTCATGAGGAAAGCACAAATTAAACCACAATAAGGTACTACTACATACCTATTAGAATCATTAAAATTAAAAAGACTGAACATACTAAGTGCTAGCAATAACATGGAGTACCCGAAATTCTCATACATTGCTGGTGGGAATGTAAAATGGTACAACCTCTTTGGAGAAGTTTGGCAGTTTCTTCAAAAGTTAAACATATACTTACCACACCTACTACATGATCTAGCCATTCAGCTTCTAGGAAATTACCCAAAGAAAAGAGAGCATAGGTGCAAAGATTTGTGCATGAACATTTATAGCAGCTTTATTTGTAATAGCTCCCAACTGGAAACAACTCAAATGTCCATCAACAGATAAATGGATAAACAAATTGTAGTATATACATACTGCTCAGTATAAAGTGAAATGTGAAATGAAGTAAAGTGAAATACTAGTCAGCAACAAAAATGAAAGAACTATTGAGGGGCACCTGGGTGGCTCAGTCATTTAAGCAGAGTTAATTTTTCTATATGTTGGCGAGGATGCGGAGAAAGGGGAACCCTCCTACACTGTTGGTGGGAATGCAAGCTGGTGCATCCACTCTGGAAAACAGTATGGAGGTTCTTCAAAAAGTTGAAAATAGAGCTACCCTATGACCCAGCAATTGTACTACTGGGTATTTACAGATGTAGTGATCTGAAGGGGCACCTGCACCCCAATGTTTAGAGCAGCAATGTCCACAATAGCCAAACTATGGAAAGAGCCCAGATGTCCATCGACAGATGAATGGATAAAGAAAATGTGGTATATATATATATGTATACACACATCTATACACATATACACAATGGAATACTATACAGCCATCAAAAATGAAATCTTGCCATTTGCATTGACGTGGATGGAACTACAGGCTAAGTGAAATAAGTCAATCAGAGAAAAACAATTATCATATGATCTCACTGATATGTGGAATTTAAGAAACAAAACAGAGGATCATAGGGGAAGAGAGGAAAAAATGAAACAAGATGAAACCAGAGAGAGAGAGACAAACCATAAGAGACTCCGGCTTTTGGGGCGCCTGGGTGGCTCAGTCGTTAAGCGTCTGCCTTCGGCTCAGGTCATGATCCCAGGGTCCTGGGATCGAGCCCCGCATCGGGCTCCCTGCTCAGCGGGAAGCCTGCTTCTCTCTCTCCCACTCCCCCTGCTTGTGTTCCCTCTCTTGCTGTGTCTCTCTCTGTCAAATAAATAAATAAAATCTTAAAAAAAAAAAAAAGAGACTCTGGCTTTTGTGCACATATGTATGCACACACATGCACATACACACACACACATTTTTTAATCATGTTAAGGAAACATCCACTGATTTCTACTTCAATGAGATTTTAAATCAGAAATGGATGTGAATTATGACAAATGTTACAGCATTATGGCAACCGTGGAGATGATCATGATATTTCTTATTAGAAATATTATTATAAATTACATTCATGGATTTCCTAATATGGAACCATTATTTCATTCCTGTAATGAACATCACTTGGTCATAATGTATACTTTTTAAAATGTGTTGTTGGATTCTATTTGCTAATATCTTATTTAAAGATCTTTGTATCCATATTCTCAAGTAAGACAGTTCTGTTGTTTTATGTGTGTATGCAATCTTTTTCATTTTTTGCTATCAATGTTAAGTTCATTTCACAAAAAATGTATTTATTTTTTTAAAAGATTTTATTTATTTATTTGAGAGAGAGAAGCAGACTCCCCACTGAGCAGGGAGCCTGATCATAAGAAAATTTTAAAAGTCTCCTTTTTCTATGACCCAGAATATTTGAGTAGAATTAAGATTATATTTAGAAAAGCCATTTATGTGATGGTTTGAGTTGTGAGCTGAACTAATCACTTATTTTATGGAACACCATTTTTACTTGAAAGAACAACTAACAAACTATAGTTATTCTGACAGGTATTTGGTAGACATTTTCTCAAAAATAAACAAAATGAGCTGTCACTTCAAGGAAAACAGTGACAGTATTTGTTGCCAATGATAAAATTTAAGCTTTCAGACAAAAATTAGAATTTTGGAAAACTTGTATCTGCAACTGTGAGCCTGACAACTTCCCAATATTCAAAGATTCTTCTAATGAAATAGGTAGTAATATTAACAAAAATAATTTTTAAAAATTATATAATAAAATGTGTCAATATTTATTATTGTATAATGAAATATGTCAATGTGTATAACTCAGTGAACCAATATTTTCTAAATGACTGGTTTGGTTTAACATAAGATGTTACACATTCATTAATAGGGTGTTAGATCCCACATCACAACTAGCTTTTAACAAACTCCCACTTGAACCTTGGTGGAGTGTCAAAGAAAAATTTTCACAATTACCTGAATAGGCTATTAAAATACTATTGCCTCTTCTAATTAAATTTTTGTGTGAGCCCAGATCTTCTTCACACATTTCAACCAAAACAACATATTGCAACAGAATGGATGTAGAAGCAGATGCACAAGCCCAGCTGCTTTCTATAAAGTTAGATAGTAAGAGATCATAAAACTGTAAAACAATGCCACTCTTCTCACTAGTTTTTATTTTGGAAAATATAACTTTTTCATAGGTTATATTACTACTTAATGGGCTTATTATTATTGTTTTCAAATGAATTAATAAATACTTTTTAAATGTCTTGGTTTGAATCGCCAATACCATTAATACTGATAGATACAATCCACATAAACAAAGGTTTTTTGGGAAGAGGGTCTTCAATAATTTTTAAAAGGTAAAGGAGCTCTGAGGCCAAAAAGTTTGAGAACCACTGCTTAGTGGAAAGCTCATGTTCACATTTTTTGTCAGCAGTCTTTATACTTGAACACAATGTAAGGAGAAACAAAGTTCTTGGATCATATTTTCTTTGTGAAAATCTTGAAAATGCTGCCTCATTGCTTCTAGAATAAAGTGCTGCTGTAGAGAAAGAAGTCTGATGTCAATATACTTTTCTTCCCCTTATAAGAGACTAGTACTTTTTGTCTGTATGTTCATAGGGGTCTTTCTTTAAGACCAATCATTTTATTAGAAAATGTTTTGGTCTTGGGCGTCTGGGTGGCTCAGCTGGTTAAGCATCTGCCTTCGGTTCAGGTCATGACCCCAGGGTCCTGGGATGGAGTCTCATGTCCTGCTCCCTGCCCAGCGGGGAGCTTGCTTCTCCCTCTACCCCTCCCCCAGCTCGTGATCTCTCTCTCTCTCATGCTCTCTCTCTCTCAAATAAATAAAATCTTTTAAAAAAATGTTTTGGTTTTGACTGTTCTGGGTCAGTTTTCTCCTATATACGGTATGCCCTTTAGATATGTAGACTTAAGTCTTATTTTATTTCAGGAAAATTTGTTCCAAATTTTGTTTTAAATGTTTGTTCCAATACATTGCTCTCTGGTTTTCCTTGGAGGAATAAATGTGTGTGTGTGTGTGTGTGTGAGTGTAAAATCTCTTTTGCTTGTTTTCTGTATCTATCACTTTCTCTTAAAACATTTTACCTTTTTTTTAAAGAAAAACTATTCTCCTTTCAGCCATTAATTGTGCTTTCTCATTCTTTTATTTCTGAAAAAAGTTATAAATTTTTTTCCTGAGATTTGTTGGTTCTTATTTAATATGTTCTCTATCCATATCACTTTTTAGCTTTTTTTCTGATTTATGCTATTCTTTCAAAACATCCATTATTTTACCTCACTAAAAAATGTTTGGTTGAAATTTTCATCTGCTCTGTGACCACATTTTTCTAGTGTGTTATTATCTATAGGAACATTATTAGGTTTACTCTTACCTTGTTTCCACAGTAACTTGTATGGCATTTAGGCCATATGCCTCATTTGTTCCCATTCTTAAACGGGATAAATTTTCCTCAACTACCAAGTAGGGGCACCCTTGCCTCTCGCCAGCTCCCGCGCGCCCAACTTTCCCGCTCAGTACGCGGCCGTGGGCTCCGCCCACGCCTCACGCACGCCCCAGGCCCCGCCCATTCAGCCCCCAGCTCGAGCCCCGCCCACGCCTCTCACGAGCCGTCGCGGCCACTCCCAGCCTCTTACCTCTGGCTGGTGCTCTTCTTGCTGTGTATTTTCCCGCCATTTGCAGCTCTTCGTGAGGAGAACTGGATGATTTCGGTGAGATCCCAGGGCCTCTGAGATCGTGGCGGCCAAGCGGGTAGAGAATGTAGCTAGAAAAGAACTACTGGTCATGAGACTGCTAAATCGCCATCACCTCTAGAAGTCCCGCAAGTCTTGCCCTCACAAGCCCTTAACTGCCCTTCTTGTAAGGGGTTTCCTGTGGACAACTCATTTGATTAACACTGTTGTCGCTGCCCTTATACAAAGCAGGGTATATATAGTGGGGCCTTTTCAGTAGTTCTTCAGACTCACCTCCTGGTAGAAGTTAGTGTATTGTGAGCAATAAATCGAAATCTAAAGCTCATGGCCGTGTATAATGCCTTTGCATTGAACTGATTATTCAGCAAGTTTTTATTGTGAATCTTTTTTGTGACAAAAATGTTAAAGTGTGGTGCAAACTAGCCATCATTCTTTTAGTGAACCTCTCCATAAGCTACTTAAAAACTCTTTTTAAAGAAAAGACTTAGGTGGAGAAGAAAATATTACCTTCTGTTTGGGTTATTTTCCTAATGTAATTTTCAAGGAAATCAAACTAATAGATATTATATTCTTAAATAACATATTCATGGAACGAAACGTGAATTCATTATATGTATGAACTAATTACAGCTCAATATGTTTCAGCTCACTTACGTTTTTTTAATGTGTTAAAACGTGAGTTTTTTTATTATGTCAATTTCTTCATTTAAAAATCTTACAAAGTCACATTTACATAATTATGTATCTCACCAATTATATGGATGGGATTAGTATTGGCAGAAAATACAGGATGTATGGTTGCCATCTCTAACACAAAGCCTTACTTGATGTGGTAGCAAGAGCCTGACACAGGGAGTAAGAAGACTTGAGTTCTAATCCTAGAGCTGATGTTAACTAAAGATGGAACTTCGGACAAGTCATTGAATTTCAGTGAGCATCTGGTATATCTTTTGAAAAATGATGGGATTGGACAAAATGTTAAATGATTTTTGAAGCCCTTTCCAGATCTATGATTCTGAGTGTCTGTAGAGTAGAAGGGAAAGTGTACAAGCTGAGGCAACATTATCATTCACAAACCATGTTTCCCTTAGATAAAATATGTCCCGAGTGGCTAATATGAGATCTATTATTTGGTCCACTATTTCCTCCTTGCTCCACCTCACTGTATCACAGGGAACTATTAGGAAAGAAATGGATGGGTTTGTTTTTTTTTTAAGATTTTTTTTTCTGATTACAAATTAGTACATGAATTAATCCAGAAAACTTGGAAAACAATAAAAAATGTAAAGGTCACACACACACACACACACACACACACACACACATCATCTCACCATTCAAAAAAAAAATCTCATTGTCCCATTACTTTTCTAAATATATATGTATTTTTTCTTCTTTAAAAATGGTATAACATAGTTTGTGGTCTGCTTTTTTTCACTTCAGAGGTGTATGTACTTCTGTATAACCAACTGGAATACCCACAATAATAGTGCCTATATCCCCAAAAGATAACAGAAGCTAAGCAAACATTGTTACATAGATTTTGGAACAGCTATAATTATATTATGCTCCAGGTTATTTTTCCTCTTTCTCTTTGTCTGTTCCAGAATGGATTGGTTTCACTGCAACCAGTGTTTCCGAAAAGAGGGGGACCATTTCTTTGTCACCAGCTGTGGCCATATTTTCTGTAAAAAGTGTGTGACTCTGGGTGAGTGCCTTAACTGTTTTCAGATTCAGGCAAAAATGTTTTTAATCTAGAAATAATGATTAGCCATTTCTCTGTGTGACTTGGGATAAAAATCACATATTGGGCCAAAGTTAGTATGGATACAGTAGGAAGCCGTTGATTATGGAAATTTGAGGCACCCATTAATAAAGAATAATTTAGCAAATGGAATATCTACTACTTGAACACCAAAAGTACTTGTCAGTGTTTTGAGACCTGTGACAGGGAAAGCCACAAGGTTATCGGACTAATTAGAGAATAGAGAAAAAAATAAGTGTAATGAATAGGAATTGGGGAAAATTTGGTTGATAACAAGAGTCATTTCTGATGGGAAGTGGTCTAGCCTGTGAAATCAATTTGATTAGAAATGATGATGATGATGAAGATGATAATGGTGGTGGTGGTGGTAGTGATACATTTGCAATTTAAAAAGTATTTTCCAGGGAGCCTGGGTGGCTCAGTCAGTTAGGCATCTGCCTTCAGCTCAGGTCATAATCCCGGAGTCCCAGGATCAAGCCCCATGTCGGGCTCCCTGCTTTGCGGGGAGTCTGCTTCTCCGTCTGCCCCTCACCCCACTGGTGTTCTCTCTCTCTCTCCCTCTCTCTCAAATAAATAAATAAAATATTAAAAAAATAAAATAAAAAGCATTTTCCAGGGGCGCCTGGATAGCTCAGTCGGTTGAGCGTTCAACTCTTGATTTCGGCTTAGGTCATGATCTCAGGGTCCTGGGATTGAGCCCCAAATTGGGCTCCCTGCTCAGCGGGAAATCTGCTTGTCTCCCTCTCCTTCTCCCTCTGCCCCTGTCCCCGCTCGTGTTCTCTCTCTCTCTAAAATAAAGAAAGAAATCTTTAAAAAAAAATAAAAAGTATTTTCCACATGTATGAATTTTATGTATCCTTACCACAGTCCCAGGAGGTAGTTATTAGTAGACCCATTTACAAATGAGGAATAGTTCAGATAGGATAAGTGATTTGACCAACTTCTTGCAGCTATTAAGTCTTAGAAATGAGACTTGAATTTAAGGTTTTTTTTTTTCATGCTAAAATGCATACAAGGTATAGAAATAGCCCAGAAGAGGGACTTAGGATAGGGTGCTTTGATCAGGGAAAGATTTCATAGAAGAGCTGTTGCTTCAGTAGAGTTTTGAATAATAAACTGGAGTTGCCAAGTGGATAAGGCAGGGAAGATCATTCTAGTTTAAGAGAACAGTATGTATAAAGGCATACCACATTATAAACCCTTATAAACCCATAATGCAGGGGGCTACACACCATTAGGATTGGTAAAGCATAGAGAATAAAGTAAGAAATGGTTAAGAGATGAGACTAGAGAGGTAGGCAATGGCCAGATGATGGAAAGTTCTATATACAAGACTGAAGAGCTTGAACTTTATCAACTGCAGGTGATAGAGAGCTGGGGAAGTTTCTTTGTTTTGCATTTTGTACTTGCTAGCTCAATCTGGCAATAATATGGAGGGAAGACTAGGAAAAACCTTTAGTCCTCAAGGAAAGAAGAGGGAGGTTACTAGCCTCTGGAGAAGCTTTTTTTCTTTATATGGATCTCGTGACCCTTTTAACTTACCTGCTAAAGTAACAAAACTGTTTACTATGGTAACAGCAGCTCACCTTGGAGAGGTTTGTCTCAGTGAAGCCTATGTCATGTGATGTTTTCTCTTGATGTGGCATTTATCTTAATCAATAACCAGCACCACTACTAAAATTTAGAGAAAGATTAGGAATTTTAATTTTTACATCTTTCAGATTGGGTTAATTAGAGAATGAGAGCAGGAGAGCTTCAAAGCAAGTTCCAGGAATATTAACAAAGTGAGAACAGGGCAGGAATAATTGGGGAGTTTCTTATAGTATCTACAGTGTGCCTACTGTCAGGTAGATGGGGAAAAAAAAGAGCAACCTACAGTTGAAACCATTGGTACTCTTGTGTTCTTCCTAGTACTGTCATAAGTTTACTCTAGTACTTTTGCTGCCCCCTCATCTGCAGAAGAAAACTGGGAATTCATAAAGAGGGGATGGGTAGGGACGCCTGGGTGGCTCAGTCAATTAAGTGTTGGCTTGGGTTATGGTCTCAGGGTCTTGGGATCAAGCCCCATGTTGGGCTCCCAGGTCAGTGGGCAGTCTGCTGAAGAGTCTGTCTCCCTCTCTCTCTCTCTCTCTCTCTCCCTCCCTCTGCCCCTCCCCCAACGTGTGCACACTCTCTCTCTCTCAAAATAGATAATAAATCTTTTTTAAAAAAAGAGGAGATGGGTAGATCTACAGTGTGAAAGCCGTACTTGTCATCAACATACAAGTTTGGAAATACTGATTTTGAGAACAGAGCTCAAGATGATGTCCTTTTATAGTACAAAAATATCCTAAATTCAGTAAGAACCTGTTTCTTGCTAGCCTACTTGACTGTTACCATGTACTTTAGGAAGATCTTATCTCTTGCCCATAAGAACCAAACTTTTTTTCTCTTTCCCCCTAGAAAAATGTGCTGTTTGTGGAACTGCCTGCAAACATCTGGCTCTTTCTAATAATGTAAGTTTTTCTCCCCCTGCCACAAACCATCTTATCCCATTCCTGGTCTGTAGGAAGTATACAAGGAGTACAGTTAATGAGTGACTAAGCACTGAAATTTAAAAAAAAGAAAGAAAAGAAACAAAACTCACAGATAGCAATTGTAAAAAAGGGGGAAGGGGTTAAACAACAGATAGAATTATTTGTGGAGGCTGCTATAGAAGCATGAGGTAAGGAGGATTAGAACATAAAATTGACATCTCCTAGGACAGTGGTGAGCTTCCTCATACTTCTCATAGTGGAATAACACCAGATGCTTTAGAAAGAGTGATACAGCCTTTGCCATATTTGTCAGTATCTTATTTCATTCCATTGTGGATATGCTCAATGTTTGTCTTAATCTCTTCATAGCTGAAACCTCAGGAGAAGATATACTTCAAAAGCCCTGTGGAGACAGCTTTGCAGTATTTTAGTCACATCTCTCAGGTATGAGGAACAAAAATGAAGAAAATCGGATTCACCAGGCAAATTCTAATTGCATCTTATTTTTTTTAAATCAAAGATTCTCTTTGATTTATTTGTACACAGTATTTTTGTATTTGTACACAATGGAGAGAATTGACTGTTCATTTGCTTTCTTCCCTAATGATACAAATCTCAACAGTTAACTTTTTTACTGACCCAAAACCTGTGATAGACTGTAAAAACCACTATGTAGCTGATATCTTGCCTTATACTTCTTGGTTCTATTAAGTAATTTTTAAGAATAAAGAAGGCTCTAGGGATACCTGGGTGGCTCAGTTGGTTAAGTGTCTGACTCTCGATAATGGCTCAGCTCATGATCTCAGGATTGTAAGATCAAGCCTCACATCTGGCTCCACACTGGGCATGGAGCCTGTTTAACATTCTCTCTCTCCCTCTCCCTCAGGTCCTCCCCCCCACCCCCAAAAAAGAATAAAGAAGGTCCTAGGAGCTTTATCATCTTTCTGTGCAGTCTAATGAATCTTCTAAAAATTGCTTTGGATATATAGGCCTGACCCTGTAGTCAGTGGATTTAGTGGGCTAGCTCTCAAATTTTGCTTAAAGACCTATGTTCAAGATGGAATTTCTTGTCCCCCATTCTCATTTTTCAGTAACCTTTTTTAGTAATGCATATATATTTAATTATTTTCGTGTTTAGAATTGGTTGCCTGAATTTCAGAAAATATTTTTCTTTCCTGATGCATCATATATTTGCATACCGTTGACTTGGTCAAGATCAATAGGAATGTGGTAGGAAGTGGAAAGAAGACAGAATAACCATTTGAGAGTTCCCAAATTGTAAAAACTTTGGTTTTCTCCTTCCACTCTCCAGTTCTCCACTGAGATTATTTTATAGCTTAATGGGATTTCTATCTTGGCGTGTTTCTTGAGAAATTTTATCACTGTTTTTTCTTCTGTACTCTTACTTCTCATTCTTAGAAGAGTAGTCCTTTCCTTAATGTGAAGATGATCCTTTGTCATGTTCTGGCTGAAGATAGTAGATTTAATTTTTTGTTGGTGTCTCACCCTTCAATCCTAACTCTGGAAATAGAGGAAGGGGAATTAAAGCTTTCACTGCATTCTGCTTTTAGTTGCTTGGGTGAGCCATCATATTTGAGATATTATTTAACATTATAGGGAGATAAAATCTAGCTGAGACTCAAGGAGAAATGTAAACAAGGTCACATGAGCAAGAGAAAGAGCAGACTTTTGGTTAATAACTAAACTCAGGATTAGCTAATGATCAGTAGAGAAATTATATGTAGTCTGAATTCTAACCTGCCTAATCAAGAGACCAATTACACATGGTCAAATAATCAAGATAAAATAAATGGAAAGTGTCAGTTAATCATCACTTTAGTGAAGGGCCAATTTGGTGAAGTCAGCAATGTCTGAAAATGTGTTTTCCTAGTCTGTGAAGTTGAAAAACTGATCCAAATAATATCTAGATTGCCTCATTCAGGCCTCGGCTCAGATTTTTCTTTCTCAGTCAGACCTTTACTGACTCTCATATATCAAATGGTAGCCCCAGCACTGTCTAATTCTTACCCTGCTTTATTTTTCATCATAGCTCTTCTCTCTAACATTATATACTTATTTATTGTCTGAATCCTGCACTGGAATGTAGGCTCCATAAATTCAGAGATTTGGTAGGTTTTGTTTGTTGTTATATACCCAGCTCTTTGGATAGTTCTTAATATGTAATAGACACTCAAAAATTATTAAATGATTGAATGGCATATTGATCTAAATATCCACTTGTGTTTTAATCATCCCAGATCTCTGTAATGACCTGCCAAGGGCATTTTTCTGCTGTACTACTCCATGGCCAATAGTTAAAACTTCCTGTTTTGAAATCTTTACTCACCTCTAGATAAAACTATCTAAGTATCTTTGGGGATTAGAGAGCCTCCTATAGACCTGTAAGCTTTCTTCTAATCCCAGGTCATAGACTGCACCCTTATCCATAACTAGTCATCTTTCAAATGCATCCAGTAATTGTTCCTTTTTCAGTAAAGCCTTCCCTGATTCCTGTAGGCAGATTTTTGCACTGTCCTTTGTAATCCTATAACCCTTGCTCTTTCTTACCTCTGCAAAAGTGTTTTAATTTATTTGTTCTTATGTCTGTTTCTCTCACTTAACCGAAACTTTTGAAAGGCAGGTATCAACTTTGTATTGCCCAATGGCTAATGAGGTACCTGGCACAAATTAAGTGAATAAGAAATGTTTGTTAAATGAATGAATGCACATTAAGGCTGGGAGGGAGGTGGAAATGGTTCAAGGTGAGGTCAGAGAGAGAGGCTTGAACCTATATATAGGGACTTGTAGGCCATGGTAAGGAATTTAGATTTTCTTCTAAGTGACAGTGGACACCATTGAAGGGTTTTAAGCACAGAAATGGCATTATCTGATATATAATTTTAAAAGGGAATCTGGCTGCTGAGTGGAGAATGGACCGTAGAGAAGTTAAGAGTAGAAGCAGGGAGACCACGTAAGGGGCTATGGGAGAAATCTAAGTAAGACTTCTTGAGCTAAAATGGTAGCAATAGAAATGGAGAGGGGTAATCAAATCTGAGATGTTTTCTAGGAAGAACTGGTAGAACCGTTGTTGATTTGAATGTGGAAGATGAGAAAGAGAAAGGATTTGAGGAAGACATTTGGGTTTTTGTCTTGAGCAAAACAAGACAAATTTATGGGATGATTATACTCTTTTTTTTTTTTTAAAGATTTTATTTATTTATCTGACAGGTAGAGAGACAGCGAGAGAGGGAACACAAGCAGGAGGAGTGGGAGAGGGAGAAGCAGGTCTCCCGCTGAGCCAGGAGCCCGATGCGGGGCTCGATCCCAGGACCCTGGGATCATGACCTGAGCCGAAAGCAGACGCTTAACGACTGAGCCACCCAGGCGCCCCAGGATGATTATACTCTTTACCAAGGCTGAAAAGACCTTTTGAGGGAAAATACCATTTTGGATGTATTAGGTTACAGATGCTTGTTAGGGCTCCAGGAGGAGAAATCACAAAGGTGGATAAAGTTACTATTCTGAAGCTCAGGACACAGGTCAAGGATAGAGATATAAATATGGAACTCATTAGGATATAAATTGTTTTTAAAGCCTTGGGACTGGATGAGATCACCCAGGGAAGGAGCCCCTTCAACATTTAATGATCAGGTAGAGGAGGAAGAGAAGTTAGCAAAGAGTAGCAGTGAGTGAGTGGAAGCAAGGAGAGTATGGTATCACAGAAACTAAGAAAGGGAAATGTTTCAGGAAGGAAGAAATGACCGGCTGGGTCAAATGCTGTTGAGACATGAAGATGAGGGCAAAGGAGGGAGGACTGGATTTGGCAACCTGAGGATTATTGATGACACTCACAAAAGCATATTGTGGAGAGTCTTGAGAAAGAGAAACACATTGGATTGCATTGGTAGGTATGTGTCTACATTCTGTCCACTTCTTCACCTCCCAGACCCTCTGCAGTCTGGCTTCATTTAGACTATGTCACTGAAATTGCTCTTGCTAAGGATATTAACAGCTTCCTTGTTATCAAACCCAATGGATACTTTTTTGTTGTTGTTACTGTACTTGATTTCTTAGCAGCAGTCTAGGCCCACTCTCTCCCCCTTAAAATATTCTTTCTTTGGCTATTGTAACCAACTTCTTTCTCTCTTTTGTATTTATCTTCCTCTGTCCATCTCTTGAATAGTTATATTTCTCAGGTTCTATACTAGACACTTACACTCTCCATGGATAATCTCATTCACTCCCATGCTTCAGTTATCATCGACATAGGGATCACTTCCAATTCTATTATGTCCAGTAAAGATCTCAGCTTAAATGGAGCCTTCTCTGACTGCTGTATTTAAAATGGGTACCTCCCCTTTATTCTCTGTCCTAGAGACCTTTTTTTTTTTAAGATTTATTTATTTATTTTAGGGAGAGAGGGAGAGAGAGCGTGAGAGTGGAGGGAGGGGCAGACAAAGAGGGAGAAGGAAAGAAGCAGACCAGTGAGCCTGAATCAGGGCTCCATCCCAGGACCTGAGATCGTGACCTGAGCTGAAATCAAGAGCCACCAAGGTGCCCCTGTCCTAGAAACCTTCTTGTTTCCTTAATAACACTTGGATAATTTGTAATTTTTGAGGTGTTTATTATATGTTCCATAGACTGTAAGCTCCACAGAGGCAGAGACTGGCTTTGTTTTGTTCATCATTGTATCCCATGCAAAGATCACAGTTTAGCTACCTAGGAAGCACTCAGTAAATCTTTGCTGAATGAATGAGTGCTCCCTGCCCCCACCAACTTCAGGCATATATCCATTTGCTGACTTGATATTTTCACTAATTCCATATGTCCCAAACTTAACTCAGTATTCTTAACACCCCCTCCACCTGGCCCACCCTTCACATACACACAGAATAGGCTACTCTTTCTATTTCTATCATGGTAAATAACTGCCATCCACAGAATGACCAAACCAAAAATCGATAAGTCATTCTTGATTCCTTCTTCTCTTTGCATTTCCTTTTTTTTTTTTTTTTTTAAGATTTTTTTATTTATTTGACAGAGAGAGACACAGCGAGAGAGGAAACACAAGCAGGGGGAGTGGGAGAGGGAGAAGCAGGCTTCCCCCCGAGCAGGGAGCCCAATGTGGGGCTCGATCCCAGGACCCTGGGACCATGACCTGAGCTGAAGGCAGACGCTCAACGACTGAGCCACCCAGGCGCCCTTCTCTTTGCATTTCCAATCCATTGTTAAATCATATTATCTCTGTCTGTCTAAAATACTTGAATCTTTCAGGGTGCCTTGGTGGCTCAGTTGGTTATGCATCCAACTCTTGATTTTGGCTCAGGTCATGATCTCAGGGTTGTGAGATCTAGTCCCATGTCGAGCTCCATGCTCAGCGCAGAGTCTGCTTGACATTCTCTCTCTCTCCCTGTCTCTCTGCCCCTCCCCCCACTCTTGTGTGCAAGTGCACTTCCTCCCCCGCCAAAATAAATAAATAAAATCTTAAAAAAAAAAACCTTGAATCTTTCTACTTTATCCCCAGCCTTCTAGTTCAATTCATCATTGTTTCTATCCTGGATTATTGTAGTAGCTTCCTAACAGATCTTTTGACCTCCAGTCTTTTCTTTTCATATCAGTTCTCCGTATTGAAGCCAGGAAATCATTCCCTTTTTTTTTTTTTTTTTAAGATTTTATTTATTTATTTGTGTGTGAGAGAGAGAATGAGCACAAGATGGGGGAGGGTCAGAAGGAGAAGCCGACTCCTGACTGAGTGGGGATCCTGATGCTGGTCTCAATCCTGGGACTCCGGGATCATGACCTGAGCCAAAGGCAGTCGCTTAACGACTGAGCCATCCAGGTGCCCAAGATAGGAAATCATTCTAAATATAGGTATGATCAGGGGGTGCCTGGGTGGCACAGTCAGTTAATTGACCGACTCTTTTTTTTTTTTAAAGATTTTTTTTTATTTATTTGACAGAGAGAGAGACAGAGAGAGAGGGAACACAAGCAGGGGGAGTGGGAGAGGGAGAAGCAGGCTTCCCGCCAAGCAGGGAGCCCGGATGCGGGGCTCGATTCCAGGACCCTGGGATCATGACCTGAGCCGAAGGCAGACACTTAACCAACTGAGCCACCCAGGTGCTCCGATTTGCATACATTTTCTCCCATTCTTTGGGCCCATCCATCTTAAAATTAAGAACAATTAACCCCAATGTCCATTAAATAAATATAAATAGGAAGAACAGACAAAATAGGACATTGAATAGAGTGGGAAATAGGAGAGATTAAAAGAAAAAGAGGGAAAGATATAAATTCACAAAAAAAGAAAAATTCAGAGAAAAAGACAGAAATGAATATATAAAGACTTTCATAAATTTAGTGTTGGGGTTGATAAACTTTTTTTTTTTAATTTTTTTAATTAATTTTTTTAAAGATTTTATTTATTTATTTATTTGCCAGAGAGAAAGACAGAGAGAGAGGGAACACAGCAGGGGGAGTGGGAGAGAGAAGCAGGCTCCCCGCTGAGCAGGGAGTCCCACGCGGGGCCCGATCCCAGGACCCTGGGATTATGACCTGAGCTGAAGGCAGACATTTAACGACTGAGCCACCCAGGTGCCCCTTCTTTTTTCGCCCTGAAGATTTATTTATTTATTTTACAGAGAGAGAGCATGTGCTTCAGTGGGGGGAGGGGCAGAGGGAGAGAATCGTCAAGCAGACTCCCTGCTGAGCGCAGAGCCCATGGGACTCTATCTCACAACCCATGAGATCATGACCCATGAGATCTTGACCTGAGCCAAAACCAAGAGTTGAACGCTCAACCAACTGAGCCACCCAGGCAACCTGATAAATGTTTTCTTTTTTTTTTTTTTAAAGATTATTTATTTATTTATTTGAGAGAGAGAGAATGAGAGAGAGCAAGCACATGAGAGGGGAGAGGGTCAGAGGGAGAAGCAGACTCCCTGGTGAGCAGGGAGCCTGATGCGGGACTCGATCCAGGGACTCCAGGATCATGACCTGAGCCGAAGGCAGTCGCTTAACCAACTGAGCCACCCATT
>NW_022589710.1:1058269-1094031 GCF_004348235.1 Phoca vitulina
TTTTAAAGATTATTTATTTATTTATTTGAGAGAGAGAGAATGAGAGAGAGCAAGCACATGAGAGGGGAGAGGGTCAGAGGGAGAAGCAGACTCCCTGGTGAGCAGGGAGCCTGATGCGGGACTCGATCCAGGGACTCCAGGATCATGACCTGAGCCGAAGGCAGTCGCTTAACCAACTGAGCCACCCAGGCAACCTGATAAACTTTTTCTTAAAAGGCCAGTAAATATTTCAGGCTTTGCAGGCCATACAGTCTCTGTTGCAACTACTCAACTCTGCTGTTGTAGTACAGAAGCAGCACTAGACAGTATGTACACAAATGGTCATGGTGTTCCAGTAGACTTTATTTAAAAAAACAGGCAGCTGGCCATGGTCAGTAGTTTGCTGACTTTGAGGTCATATGTTTTGCTACCATATACGTAAGTAATTACCACATATGCCATTTGAGAAAATCAGGTCAAGGCCTGATCTCATCAATAGACCAGACCAGTTCTTCATCCCTTACTTGAATTAAAAAATTGAACAACTGAGATAATCAATGATGCCTTTGAACAAGAAAGGTTTATTTATTTATTTATTTATTTATTTATTTTTTTAAAAGATTTTATTTATTTATTTGAGAGAGAGAGTGAGAGAGAGAAAGAGCACAAGAGGGGGGAGCGGGAGAGGGAGAAGCAGACTCCCTGCTGAGCAGGTAGCCCGATGCGGGACTCGATCCCGGGACTCCAGGATCATGACCTAAGCCGAAGGCAGTCGCTTAACCAACTGAGCCACCCAGGCGCCCCAAGAAAGGTTTATTTAGTCTAAAATTATTTTACCTGAGAAGTAGGAGGTAATCTGTCAATATTTAGGACTTCTGAATCAGTATACGTGAGGTTTTTTTAAATCACTACTGAGCAGGAGTTTGTAGTGTGATAAGTAATATTGCTTTGATCACAAATTATGCAACTCAAAACTTAACTTCCCAGGGTGCCTGGGTGGCTCAGTCAGTAAGCATCTGCCTTTGGCTCAGGTCATGATCCCAGGGTCCTGGGATCAAGCCCCGCATTGGGCTCCCTGCTCAGCAGGAAGCCTGCTTCTCCCTCTCCCACTCCCCCTGCTTGTGTTCCCTCTCTCACTGTGTCTCTCTCTGTCAAATAAATAAATAAATAATCTTAAAAAAAAACAACCCAGAAAACAACTTAACTTCCCACCTGGTGGGCTGCTATGGTTTTCCTATTCAGAATGGGTACCTCTGATATCTTATTAACAGTCCTCTAATTGCTTTTGATAAGGAAGCATTTTTAGGGGTCTTTTCTGCTCAAATCTGTTCTCTTTGAGCCCCACAATAATCTACTTCAATTATAAATCTGAACATGTGACTGCCTTTTCAAGACCCTTTGGTGGCTTTTCATCACCTATGATTTCAGATTTTTCAGAGTGACACCTAGCTCTCTTAATGGTCTGGTTTCTCCTGACGTCTCCAATCACATCCACAATGACCACCTCACATCTTATATACCAACATAAGTTCTTATGTAGGCTATTTATTATCTAATCTATAAGGTAGATTTAGTTCTTTGCAGTTCTTTCATGCACCATATAGTTTCATACCTCTGTGCCTAGAATGCCTGACTTCCACACTCTGAAGACCAAATAGTTAACTCTTTTTTTAAAAAAAGATTTTATTTATTCATCTGACAGAGAGAGAGCGTGCAAGCACAAGTAGGCAGAGCCAAAGGGAGAGGGCGTAGCAGGCTCCCTGCTGAGCAGAGAGCCCAACGCAGGGCTCCATCCCAGGACCCTGGGATCATGACCTGAGCCGAAGGCAGTCGCTTAACCTGAGCCACTCAGGCGCCCCAAGATTTATTTATGTATTTTAGAGAGAGAAAAAGAGTGTGTGCATCAGGGGAGGGGCAGAGGGAGAGGGAGAATCTCAAGCAGACTCCCAGCTGAGCACAGAGCCAGACATAGGGCTCCATCTGAAGACTTTGAGATCATGACCTGAGCTGAAATCAAGAGTCAGACACTTCATCCACTGAGCCACCCAGGTGTCCCTCTTTTTTTATTGTTATTGAAGAAAATGGTCTTTTGTCCTATAGAGTTGTCCCCAGTGTGGATTTTGTTCATTGTACCCTCGTGGAGTCATTTAATAATGCTTGTCTGTGCTTTGTATTTCCTTAATAAGGGGGTGGGTGGGAGGCAAGCCTATTTTATAGCAGTGTTGTGCTCCACCAAGAGGTACATAATAGTCTTCCATCTCTTGTTTTGTGTGATGGTAGCCAATGATGAACTTTACATGGATCCATTAATTCAATAGGAGCTACAAAATGCTAATATTTAATTCTGTCATTCCTAGCTCATTTTTTAGGTGGAATACTTCTATAAAGAGAAACTTCCTTTACTCAACTGTATGATTACCTTGAGATATAATTTAAAATACTAAGACCTTTAGATACTATGAAATGAGGGAGTCAGTTTCATAAAAGATAGATAAGACAAAAAAAAGGTAAGACAAACCAATAGTTTGTGAGAGTCAAAGGTAGATAATGAGTTTACCAATACCTTTGAAGTAAATTAAGTTAGGATCAGGCGTATTTCGCTGCGAACTGCTCCCAAGAATGGGTTAAGATGTTTGGGATACTGTCTCTTGGCTAAACATTACATCTATCTGTAACATCTACTGCTCCACAACCCCTTGCCACCTTAAGTAACTCCTGGGATTCTGAGTGGCTTTTTCTGCAGCTGCACTGTTGAGATTTTTTTAAATGATCATATTTTATTTTTATGAAAACAACCACTTTTTAAAAAAAACTAAAGAAGACTATAATGAAATCTTATGTAACTAGAATTAGTTGAGTTTGCTTTTGATTGGAAAGGAAAGAGTCTAGAGCCTATATAAACTTTTAAGAACAATTCCATAGTAAGGTGGCAAAAGCAACTTGGAAATTAAGGGCGAACAAAAAGTTTATGACAAAAGTACCAAGATCTAGGGAAGGACCTTAGACAAAAGGTTTCTAGTCTGAGTAGGGAGGAAGCAGATGAGACATAAATACTGCTGTGTATTCAAAAGTAGAACCTGACAAAGCTAAAACACTTTCTAAATATTAACTTTTGCTCTGATTCAGTAATCCTCTGAAAGGCACATCAGTATATCAAATGGTAAAACAAAGCAAAAGATAAAATTATTTGCCCATGCCCAGAAATAAAATTCAGGAATAGGTAATCTCCTTCTATGCTTCTTTGCCCTTTACTGTAGCGGCATAAACAGCCTGCAAGTGCCCCTGTGTGAATACCTTGGGGAAAGTAAATTGGTTACCAGTGTTTTGTAATAGCTAGGAATGTGGAAGTTGAGTCCAGACTAATAATAGACAAGTTAGGTCAGAACCAGTTATAAGCTTGAAAAATTTTTTTGGTATCACTCTTCTTGCTCAAGGTGAAAGATTATGTTTTTAAAGGACCATTCTACTGTGCCAGAATATTCTCATTAAGATATTAAAAAGTCTTTGTCCTGGAAATGAGAAACTTTGGCTTTCCTTAGTGCCGAATCCTCTAGTTTTGGGGAATCATGGATTAGGCCAGATGCTCTGGAAGAAAATGACCAGTATTAAAGGATGAATTGACGGATTTCCCTTTGTTGCCAGAAGTAAGGGGAAAGGAGTTATGGGGGTATATGTCAAAGATCTATTTTTCCCTGGTAGGTGTGGAGTTTCCAGAAGAAACAAACAGATCTCCTCATCGCCTTTTATAAGCATAGAATTACAAAGTTAGAAGCAGCCCTGCAGGAGGCACAGCAGACGGTGACCAACCAGGAAATGTAAGTGACAAATTAAATCACCGGAGAGCTTTTTTTTCTTTCAGAGGAGCTGTAGCCCTTATTTCCTTACGGTTGCAAAGCCTGAACATTGTTGCATGTGTTTATGTTTGTCTTGGGTAAATCGGGTACAGAATTTTTAGTCCTCTCAATCCCCATTTTGTTTTTCTCTTTCTTCCCTGTAGGGGCCCTCCTCACTTTATAGCTTTCCTCTTGTACTTCCCTGTCAAAAACTGCTTCTTTGGAGAAATCAGGCATAGCTTTTCAGTGATAAAGATGAGAGATAGCATTTAAAATGTTACCTCTAGGGGTGCCTCAGTGGCTCGGGTGGTTAAGCATCTGCCTTCAGCTCAGGTCATGATCCCAGGGTTCTGGGATCGAGTCCCACATCGGGCTCCCTGCTCAGTGGAGAGCCTGCTTCTCCCTCTCCCTCTGCTGCTCTCCCTGATTGTGCTCCCTTGCTCTATCAAATAAATAAATAAGATCTTTAAAAAATAAATAAATAAAATGTTACCTCTAGGAGAGCATATTTTGGAAATCTTAAGCCAAAAGATGGAATCCTTAATGTACGTTTTCAGACAGCAGCAGGCCAGGGGTGTGTGTGGAGAGGAAATGGAACTCTATGTAAACTCATCTGAAATCATACCCAGTGACTGCTTATTTTGTCCACCTGATTCTCCCGGCCATCAAACTCTGCCTCTGTCTACTGAATCCCTAGATCTCTGACAGAGATACCTTGTATAGGGACAAGCATCTCTCTGTAAGCATTAACTAGATGTCAACAACAATAAAAATTGGGGTTTGTATCCCACTGACCTACTGGAGATGATTATTTCCATCTTTTGCCTAGAGAGCTGTCAGTCTTAAAGAAGGAAAATGGAGAACTGAAGAAATGTCTTGCCATTCTAAAGGTAAATGAAACAGGTTTTCCTTACTATTATTTTCTCTCCTACTTTTCCCATCTATCTAGCTGACTAGATGCTGTATAGAAAATGTTTCCTAACTTTTTCCACATCGTGGCATAAATAACTGATAATATTTATACAACAAGTGCACTGTAATAAAATGGTCAAGGCCACAGAAGAGCTAGGAGGACTGAAAGGATCAGTACGTAGCACACTGATAACCCATTCTCAAACATCAGTAAGTCACGACATACCATTTGGGAAACTCTCTTATTGAAGAGACATCTGTTGTAACTTAAAATTTCTCTTCAAGAATCCCAAGGCACCTTAGGACCCTTCCTCTTCCTCCAATCCAACTCTATTTCCTAGGCGTTTCTTTCTTCCTAAGAATGTTCTTTGTATTTATATGATTTTCCTATTGATCCTATTGCTGTAACTATTCTAGCACATTTTATCCTGTCATTTTCCTTTCTCTCCCCCATAGACTCTCCATATTTTCCCACATAAATCAGTCTTTGGGATTCCCAATGTGTTTTTATGAAAAGGAACTAAAATTTCATTCCGTCAAAGCTAATAATTTCCTAGGGAAACATTGCTATTTTTTTCTCCTACTGGGAATCTTAGCAACCACAGCTAGAGGACATTGCAGCTTAGTTATCTAGCAAGTAACATTCATTGATTAGAACCCTAATCCTAGCTGCAGCTTCCTTCACTCCCATTTTTTTCACCTACAGGAATCTCCAAATTGGTTCCAAGGAAGCAGGTAAGTTTTATCAGGCCCCATACTAGCCCTGTTTGAAAATTGCTTGTCTTTTTTGACTCTTGGCTGCAACACCTGTGTGGGCTCTAAGGTGGAGGAAATGGTTGGTGAATTTATCTTTCACTTCTCCAGTTACTCACTGAAAAGGGCTGAAGTGAAATCTTGAATGTAATGCTCACTCTTATGAAATCCTACTCATCCTTCAAAATTCAACTCACATATCACTTCTTCTGTCAAGACTTCATTCAGCAGAGTTTGATGTTCTATTATTCATTTATTCAACAAATATTAAGTGCTACTTTTTATCAGGTACCATGCCAGGTGCTGGGTGTACATCACCAGTTAGTCTGTAACCTGCCAACTATTAAATGTTTTTTTACCTCAGCCCTGTATTGGTGGGTTAAGAGACATGGCTCCTGCACTCACAGAAGTTACAGTCTGGTGTTCTTTCATGCTCCGGTACTTCTGCTCTACCCATCATAACACTTAAACATTGCTTTTATTTATTTTTGTCTCTCCCACTAGCCTGTGAACCTTTCAAAGATAGGAACTCTATTCTAGTTATCTTTGTAATCTCAGGATCGAGGATGTATAAACACTAAATAAATGCTTGTTAGAGAGATGGATGAGAGGATGGCAGGAGTGAAGGAATGATGGATTTATGAGTGGATGAACAGATGGATAGATACATGTAAAATTGAGAGTACTTGGTAAGGCACTGAGGGAAGGAAGAAAGGAGGACTTCAAAATTTCTCCTATTACAGGCAGTAGAGAAGATTTCACTTAGAGAGTTAGAGAGCCAAGGAGTCTCATATGGAAACTTTGCCTCCTTATTTTGAGATGATACCTGTAATACATGATAGTAAGCAATTTGTGCTCAGATAGTAAGCTGTTATTTCTATAAACAATGATCTGATTGATCCTCTCAGGGGACACTTCTGCTTAGAGCTTCATCTTTTTTTCCCTTGCAGGTTGGCCACACCTCGACCAGTGGGCATTACTTCTCCCTCACAGTCAGGTAGAGAACATTTGTTTGCCCAGATATCTACGTGAGATGAATAAATCTCCTTTTCCCATATAGAGGGTAGTTTCCTCTCAGAGACTATAATGAGATTTTCCTAATCTTGTGTATGATATGAGAAGAACATACAACCAGATGCCCATTTGTAACAGGTTGGCTAGGCAAGGCAGGGCACGGCATGGATGGCAGCTCTTCATTCCTCACTTGATTCTCTTCCAGTCACTCCACGACCCAGTTCTCAGCATAGCAGCCTGGTGGTCAGGTGAGTAGGAAGCCTACACAGCCACATGAAAACTGCTGGCAAAAGTTGGAAGATAAAAGAAATACCTAGATACGTCAGAGGTAGGGACTGAGGAGACTTTAGGTCTATGTCAAGTTTCACACCAGGTTTGTTTGTTTTCTTTTTGTCTCACCTGATAGTCGGTCCCCCTCAGTGGAATCTATCCCTTACAGAATGTCTGGCTTTAGTAGTTTGGGACAAGTAAGTAATAGACAAGTAAGTAATATTTACTTTCTCTTTCCAGATTGAGATTTCTTTTTTTTTTTATGTTATGTTAATCACCATACATTACATGATTAGTTTTTGATGTAGTGTTCCATGATTCATTATTTGCGTATAACACCCAGTGCTCCATGCAGAACATGCCCTCTTTAATACCCATCACCAGGCTAACCCATCCCCCCACTGTCCTCCCCTCTAGAACCCTCAGTTTGTTTCTCAGAGTCCATAGTCTTTCATGGTTCGTCTCCCCCTCCGATTTCCCCCCCTTCACTCTTCCCCTCCTGCTATCTTGATTTCTAATGCTAAATGAAAGCAAAGATGTCAGGCAAGAATATTAAGCTTATATTGGTTTTGGTATAAATTATCCAATGCCATGCCTGGACTCTTTTCTTTTGGCAGTGCTAAAAAGAAAAAATGTTAGAAGCTAACACAGAGAGGGGCATCAGAGTGGCTCAGTCAGTTGGGCCGGTTTTGGCTCAGGTCATGATCTCTTGACCTCATTATCTCATGGGTCATGGGATGGGTGGGGCTCCACACTCAGCAGGGAGTCTGCTTGAAAGATTCCCTCCCTCTACCCCTCCCCCAACTCACTCGCTCTCACTCTCTAAAATAAATAAATATGTCTTTAAAAAAGAGAGAATCTGGGGCACCTGGGTGGCTCAGTTATTAAGCGTCTGCCTTCGGCTCAGGTCATGGTCCCAGGGTCCTGGGATTGAGCCCTGCATCGGATCCCCCTGCTCAGTGGGGAGCCTGCTTCTCCCTCTCCCACTCCTCCTGCTTGTGTTCCCTCTCTCGCTGTGTCTCTCTCTGTCAAATAAATAAATAAAATCTTTAAAAATAAATAAATTAAATTAAATTAAATTAAAAAAAGAAGCTAACAGAATGAATGGGATGAAAGTAGTGCAAACTATTCAATGACTGAATTAACAGTAATAATTCATTTTGGAAGTAATAAAGTGTGTATCCTTCTTGGACTAGCATGCCTATTCTGGCAGAACAACATATGCTTCAATGTGTAGATATAGAGAAATAACAGAATATGGAAGCCAGAGAATTGGGGTATATTTATTAATTGATGTTTGTTATTTGTCCATTAGGGAGCCAGAGGCCTGCAGGGAAGAAGCACTCCCAGGGACTCTTATATTGGTGAGAAGGGAAAAAAAGGGTCAGAAACCAACATATTTTGTGCCAGATACCAGCAGATTTCTGGTTTTCTCTGCAAATATAATGCTATTATGCATTTTCTGTGCATAATATAATGCCATTTGTTTTTTTCCAGACATTGATTCCATGTATCCAGAGATATATTACTACTTTTCAAGTAATGATATTCCTGTTCTCAAACTGATAAGGAGGAACTTTTTTTGAGCAATAGAAAGTCATTGAAAACCTCTGGTCAAGAGATGGAGGGTAACTTGAGTAAAATAGATTTGGATTTTTTTAATTGCCACAAGATGGCAGTAGAAGTTAGGTCTAAAAGGAAGGTTAATTAGACACTGATTATGTTAGCCTGCAGGGTATCAGGCTTCTTCACTGTGTATTAAACTTAAAAATATTCCAGTGAAGAATAACCACTTAATTTCTTGTCCCTTTCCTCTTAGAACTATTTTTGTTATTACTATTTTCAAGGGCATTAGCCAGTCCATAGAGAATACTTAATCAGAGAGGATTTCCCTTTCTTTCACAAGACGCAATTGTGAAATTTGCACGTTTCTTTCTGGATAAACATTTTTGAAAATCACCAAATAGTTTCCCTCTGATTCTTTCATATTCACCCTTTGAAAAATATAGAAGTTCTAGAGAATTTGTCAGGTTAGTAGTAATATTCTCTCTTTCGTTCCTGATTTTAGTTATTTGAAGCTTTCTACTTTTTTTCTTGGATAGCCTGGCTGAAGACTAGCCAATCTAGTTGAACATTTCAAAGAAACTACTTTTGGTTTTGTTGATTTTCTCTGTTTTTCTATTCTCTATTTCATTTCTTTCTGCTCTAAGCTTTATTTCTTTCCTGGGTTTAGTTTTCTTTTAGTTTCTTAAGACAAAAATTTGGATTATTGATTGGAGATCTGCATTTTTAATGTAGACATTTTCAGTTATAAATTTCACTCTAAGCACTGCTTTCGTTGTGTCCTATAAGGTTTAGTATTTTCTGGCTTTGTTTTCATTCGTCTCAAAGTATTTTCTAATTTCTTTTGTGATTTTTTTTTTTGAACCATTGGTTATTTGGCACTGTGTTGTTTAATATCAACATATTTTTAATTTTCCCAGATTTCCTCCTGTTATTTTTAATTTCATTCCATTGTGGTAGGACAAAATACTTTGTATAATTTAGATAATTTAAAATGTATGGCATGGGGCGCCTGGGTGGCTCAGTCAGTTAAGCATTTGCCTTTGGCTCAGGTCATGATCCCGGGGTCCTGGGATGGAGTCCTGTATTGGGCTCCCTGCTCAGCGGGGAGTCTGCTTCTCCCTCTGCCTCTGCCACTGCCCCTGCTTGAACTCTCCCCACAGAGCAGGGAGCCCCTTTCTCTCTTTGCCTCTTCCCCAATTCGTTCTCTTTCCTCTTTCTCTCTCTCAAATAAATAAAATCCTTAAATATATATATATATATATATATATATATAACAACAAAGTCCTAAAAGACATGAAGCAAAACTAACAGAATTGAAGAGAATCAGAGGGAAACTATTGGACTTAATACCCCACTTTCAATAACAAATAGAACAACTAGATAGAAGATAAGCAATGGAATAGAAGATTTGAAAAACATTATATACCAACTAAATCTAACAGACTTCTTTAGAAGTTGAGCTTCTTGGATGTGTAGATTCATTTTTTTTTTACCTAATTTGGGAAGTTGTCAGCCATTATTTCTTCAAATAGTCTTTCTGCCTTGTTCCTCTCTTTTCTTCTTCTAGAAATCCCATAATGCATATGTTGATATACTTGATGGTGTTCACCAAGGTCTCTGAGGCTCTTTTCATTTTTCTTCATTATTTTTTCTTTCTCTTCCTCACATTGGATAATCTCAATGGACTTTAAATTGCTGACTTTTTTTCTTCTGTTTGTGCTGATGAGCTGCTCTAGTGAAGTTTTAATTTTTGTTATTACACTTTTCAATTCCAAAATTTATATTTGGTTCTTTTAAATATATTTTTTCTTCATTAGTATTCTCTATTTGTTGAGATACCATACTCATACTTTCCTTTAGTGCTTTAGACATGGTTTCCAAAGATATTTGAGCATATTTAAAATACCTGATTTAGGGCACCTGGGTAGCTCAGTCGGTTAAGCATCTGCCTTGAGCTCAGGTCATGATCTCAGGGTGCTGGGATTGAACATCTCACGGGACTCCCTGTTCACAGGGAGCCTCTCGTCCCTATTCAAGCTCTCTCTTGCTATCTCTCTCTCTCTCAAATAAATCTTTTAAATAAAATACCTGATTTAAAGTCTTTGTCTAGACAAAGTCTAGGCTGGGCTTAGTCCAATGTCTGGGCTTCCTCAAAGACAGCTTCTATTGATTGCTTTATTTCTTTATATGGGTCATACTTTCTTGTTTCTTTGCATACCTCATTTTTTTTTGGAAACTGGACATTTAAAATAATATAACATGGCAATTCTCGGAATCAGATTCTTCCCCCTCCCCAGGGTTTTTTTGTTCTTTCTGTTTATTGTTGTTTAGTGACTTTTTAAAAATAATTCTGTATAAAAATAAAATCTGTATTGTCATGTGGAGCCACCAAAGTCTCTATTCAGTTAGTTTAGTGGTCAGCTAATGATTGGACAGAGAATCCCTTAAACACTTTGAACCAGTAAGTCTCTCAGTCTTTGCTGAGGGATTCTGTGTGTGTGTGTTGGGGTTCACTTTCAGCACTTAGCCAGGCAATTGACAACTGTGCCTTAGCCTTCAACCTGCTTGTATGACCTCACGGTAAGAGACTGGGGCCTTTTCAGGTCTTCTCTGAGCATGCATACAGTCCTGCATATGCATATGGTCTAGATCCTAAGAATGTGTTGTTTTCAGAGTCCCCACCAAAAACTCATTCCCCATCTCTTCATCTAAGCTTTCCCATTAGCCTATTATTTGCCCCAATTGATATGCACATTCTCAGGCAGCCCAAACAAGCGCTTCTAATTGTTTACAGCAAACACTTCTGGGGAGAAGGCTTTTCACAGGTGGTAAACTCTAAGCATCAATTCCTGATGAGTTTGCGCTCCAGGTCAGGTCAAATAAAGGCAGCCTTGCAAGTGGAGTCTTCCAGTTGCCACTGGATGGGTCAAATGATTATTTTCTGGGAATGAGGCTTTGAAAGAGTTCCAACCCCATTCCATCCCCGCGATGACTGCCAGAATGTTGGTTTTCAAGGCTACCACGGAGCTGGAGGAGAAATGGGAATAGGGCAAGTTAAAATGCCACAAAGTTCATTGTTTTTAACCTCATTTGGCTATTTTTCTGGAATAAACATTCCCTAGACTGCTGCAAGCCCTTTGTTAATTTACAGAGTTCTGAAAAAGTTGATTCTGACAATTTTTGCCAGTTTTCTCATTCCTTTTATGGAAAGAACTTTTGGAGGTCCTTATGCCATCATTTTTGCTGTCACTCCTAACCAATTTAATGACCCTTTGTCTTTAGCCATTCTTTCCGGTAATCCCCATCTTAGAGGGGAAACGAAAGCACAGATATATTGGAGCACATCAAAGCAGTAATGAATCCTGGTGCACAAATTAATGAAAGAGATGGGGGGCCTGGGTGGCTCAGTCCACTAAGCGTCTGCCTTCAGCTCAGGTCATGATCCTGGGGTCCTGGGATTGAGCCCCCACATGGGGTTCCCTGCTCAGCAGGGAGTCTGCTTCTCCCTCTCCATGTGCCCCTCCCCCCGTTTGTGCTCTCTCTCTCAAAATAAATAAAATCTTTAAAAAAAAGGAGGGAGAGAGAGAGAGAGAGAGAGAGAGAGAGAGAGAGAGAGGAAAGCAACTTTAGGAGACACTGCTAGGTGATTTGTGAGCTTTTTCACTTGCTATTAGCCCTTAAGCCTAACATATATACTGAAAATCTTTGGTCCCCAGTTTCTTTGCCCGGGTCCCAAGTATACCTGAATGAATCTTTTCTCCAGTTCATGGGTTATCTCACAGGCTCATTTTTATGTTTTCCAGAAACCCCTTCACCAGCTTCTACTCACAGCCTATCTTACAGGTAAGTAATTATGCTTCCTTTCACTGGGGATCTGTTCACACTGACACTCTGCCAACACCCTGGGGTTACTTTTCTACTGGCTTATACCACTGAAGTTTATAAATCTACCTTGTAAACAAGAGAGCATTTAATAGTACTGTGTCTTATATATGTCCAAATTACTTTCAGTCGCAAGCAGGGTATTTATTTCCTGTCTTGTCTAAATATATAGGCTCTCCCTTTCCATATGCTTTTTACCTTTACCTTCCTTTTCTCTGCTGATGCTTCTATTTCCCCTCCGTAGGCCTTCACCTGCCTCTTCTGGACAGGGGATTTTTTCCTTCAGACCATCCCTAAATGGTGGGGATTCAGGCCACAGAAGAGTCCTCACCCCCAACAATTCAGGTATGTTAAATAACATTCCCGAAGGAATGGAGCTTCAACCATTGGCATATATACTAAAATGAAGATTTTCAAGGTGAAACGAAGTTAGGAAAAGAATGGACTTTATAACCTACCTCTTAAATTGCTTAGCCAAGTCTTTTTCCTTCTGAGTAGTGTTCTACAGATTAAGACCTACCTATTTACCCTGACCCATAAGTAACACTGCCAAAGAACTGCCCAAGGGAGTTAACTTTCACCATTCCAATTCTATCCTCCAGGTCAGAGGGAAAGCAGAACCCCACTAGAGAGTCTTTCTGGTTTCCAGCTACCAGTCCAGCAGGTGAGCCCTGGCTAATCTAATTTGCCTGCATGTGAAAAACTCACATGGTTAGGCCTGCACACAGAATGCCTTTTTGGTCACCTGTTAAGGTGGTAGAATATAACCAGTGGAGAATGACAAGGGTTTCAAATGTGGTAATCATATGTTCACAATCTTCCAGGATGGTCTCAATTTCAAAGATTCTATCCTACTATCAGATTAGCTTCCTAGTTTGGGGTTTAAAAATTAGGTCACATGGTAGTGAATGGATTTAAACTGAGAGGTCTTGGCCAGTGTGAACTAAGTGTGTAGACACAACTAACATTCCCAAAATTTCCACAAAAAAGTATTTCAATGGAATGTATCTTTTGGGCAGAGGTACTGCTTGAACAGGGAAAAACCACGTGCACGTCTCTAGAGATGGTTAGAATAATGCTTTATGAATTTATGGGATTGATATAATGTAGGCAACAAGAGGAAAAGGGCATTGGAACGAGAAGAGAGGTTTTTAAGGAGCTCTACATGAAAAGTCCAGTCTTGCCTTTTAAGTTAACTTTTATGGCCCAAGTTTTGAGGATATTTAGGCCCTTTTTCAATGCCAAGCTCCTGGTGACCCCAAGGACATCCTAAGGTAGGTAAATATTTTGCTCTCATATTCCAAATGCCCTTTATTTTCATTGGCAAAAAATTAGGATCTAAGCCCTAAGAGGCACCACTGGGGAAATAACATCCCTGAGATCCTCACAAATGGAGGGATTAACCTACAGATGAAAAAAGAATTGAGACATATAAACCATCTACAAATATATGGCCCCTAATTGGATCCTGATTAAAACAAACTGTAAAAAAACGAAAACAAAAACATTTATGAGAAAGTTGAAAACTGAATACCTCTTGGATATTTGATATTAAGGAATTGTTAATAGTTTTCTTTTGTAGGCATAATGGTTATTATGATTACGTTTTTAAAAATAGTCTTTTTTTGGAGATAACATACTAAAATGTTTAAAGATAGGAAGTTAAATGATTGTCTGGGTTTTGCTTTAGTATAATCTAGTGGACATAGGACAGAGAGAGTAGAAATGAAAAAAAATTGGCTAGGAGTTATTTGTTGAAGTTGGGTGATGGATACTCATAAGCTCATTATACTTCTCTACTTTTGTATTTTTTGAAAATTTCAATAATAAAGTTTTAAAAAAAGTTATTAAAGGAAGTACAACCTCCCCAGAGGCATAAGAATCCTGCCTCACTGGTAATCGTCTATCAGCATAGTCTCCAGGTCACCAGTCTCCTCCCCAGGTCTTCCAAAATAGTTTTGTTTAAATATTCTGGCCTTATTACCATAAGCCACTAAAATGTTCTAGAGAGTTTCATAATTAGCAACAAAACCTTTGTCACACTAGGTGTATCAAATCTTAGTTTGGAAAAGTTAGTTATCACACAATGGAGAAAACTGGGGCAGCAGCACTGGTGATGTGCTATCTTGATAAACTTCATGTAATGGTTTGAGAGGGCTTTAATTACCCTTTTTGTTATAAATGCCCATATCTGCCTTCCTGCCCTCTGCTGCAGACTCTCTACGAACAGAGACAGATGGGATTAGCCAGGTCAAGAGAAGCATGGACTATTTCCAGATAGATCGTCTTCAAGGTCTGATCTATACATACTGCTTAAGGAAGACCTGTAGCATACAATACCCATTAAGTGTGATGGCCTTGGAAAATGTTTCCCTGCCTTGTTTCCTGGTTTCAATGTGTACCCTTACTTCTCTTGACCTTTACCGTATACACTCTGTATTACCTCCTAGGAAAATGGTCAGGTGTTATATAAGGCTAGTACTTCAGGAGGATGTTTAGATCTCTCCCACACTCATGTAGCTCTCTCATTTCCTGCAACTTAAAGGTTGTCAAAACAATTCTTGGCATCACTGGGGGTGAGAGGTAATATACTCATTAAGTATGGTTTATTTCTATATTTCATTCTTCTAGCATTGGATATATTCTTCCATTGCCAGTGTTAATAAGCAACAACTCTGTTCCGTGTCCTAATTTATTATACTTCTGTTTGCCTATTGTTTCCTCTATTCCTAGTTAACTATGTTGACTTTCCTTTCTGTCAGAGACCCAGACTTTCAGCTTACTAAAGTATATAGATAAAATAAAGATGTCCTTTTATTGTTATTGCATTGGTTTTATATTCTAAGCTCTCGAATGGTGGAATGGGCAAAGACCACCACCACTGACATGAAACCTGTATTCTTCTTCGGGTACTAAATAGAAATGAGAAGTTAAGTGGGTCAGCCACGGGCAGGCAGGCCATAAGCAAAAATATTGAAAAAGTGTAAAGATAGTAAACATCTGCCAGAAATAAATTAGGTCCTGGGAATGACCCTGAAGCTGAACTAGGATTCCCTACTCTTTCTGGAATTCTGAATTTATTTTTAAAGGCATTTCTAGACACCTCTTCTGGGCAAGAGCCTGTGCTGTAGCAGGTACAGGAAAAATATCTGCCCAGTGATAGATACAGATGTACTGCCTTTTAAAGTTTTTGTTCTTTTAAAATTTTTTTTAAAGATATATTTATTTATTTTAGAGAATGCGCACGCATGCGAGTGGGGGAAGGGACAGAGGGAGAGAATCCTCACACAGAGGCCCCACTGAGCACAGAGGCCCCACTGAGTGTGGAGCCTGATCTCATGACCCATGAGATTATAACCTGAGCCAAAACCATGAGTCGGGTGCTTAACCGCCTGAGCCACCCAGGTGCCTCAAGTATTTGTCTTCCTAATCTACCTCAATATATCCTGCTGCTTTAAAAAAAAAAAAAGTATACTAATCAGAATGTTAATGGATTTGGCTCCATTAATCTCTAAACCATAGAAATGGCAAAGTGGAGGAGAGAGAAACAATTTTATTTGTGGCCTTTTATTATTATTCTAGCAATCTGGGGCTTCCATTCTTATTTCTAGATGGTTAACCCATTGATCTCTTTATATCTGACTCCATCTGATGAAAACCATTCTAAAACATCAATAATCAATTCAGTTAAAGACCAGGGTCCCTCTGTCCCCAAGACAGATCCTATAAAGAGAGGAAAAAGTCTCAATTACAGACACAAATTGAACCAACACCAAAATGATGAAAAATTAGTCTCTGTCAAACTAGGCAGGAGGGAGTTTCAGGTTTGTAAAACCAAACCTGGAACCTACCTGCACCCATCTTCTGAAGAGTAGAAACCATCCCTCTCCAACCTAATTCTACTTTTTTAAAGGACATTTCCCCTAATTCCCACATCCAATAAATATCCAGTCTAAATTATTCTCCACCCAATTATTAAACTTTTCACAAGCTCCATGGGGAAGATTTACCCTGAGACAAATAGTGAACAGAATGGGGATTTTGGAAAAAGATAAAAAAAAAAAAAAAAAGTACAAGGCAAAATGGTCCCAGTATCAGAAATGAAAACATTCTGCTACCTGTGCAACTCAGTAACGAGGAAGGTAAAACATATAGTCTAAGTTGGTGTGCGTTAAGGAAAGATTTGTGATGAGACTGGGACATACAAAGACTCTTAGCTGTATTATGCATGGACTCGTGCTCATAAAGAAAAGGGGTGTGAGGCAGCCTTACATTCCAGGGAAAATGGTGGGACTGGGGATGCACTGGAATCATCAATTGAATCAAAATTCTTTACTCCTCCTTTTCAGTCCTCCTATAGATGTGGGGCCAAGGTCTGGGCTCTCCATAGTACACTAAGGGAAAAGAACAGCAGACATGAAGAGAGCAAAAGCCTTTTCCCAACCCATGGTTTGGACCAGATCCTTAGCACTCTCTTCATTGAGACGAGAGGCCTGATTTCTGCTCATCCAATCCCCACCTCTCTTTGGGTCCTATGGTCATCCTCCCTGGTCCACCCTCACTACATCCCGGATTCCCCAACCTCAAGAACACGAAGCTTTTCAGTTCTTTGCCACAAGGTAATTTAAAAAAAATGTGGTTTCTTTGTTTAAACAGTTACTAAGTTGGTTCATCTTTTAGTAACAGACCTTCCCTCCCCTAGTCCCCCCGACTCAGTCCTGTATGATCACATCATCATCGTCATCCTCATCTTCCTCCTCCTCCTCCTCCTCTTCATCCTCGTCATCTTCTGGCAGTTCTTCCTCCTCCTCTTCCTCCTCTTCATCTAGACAAACCACCACCTCAGCTGGCTCAGGTAATCGAGAGTCAAACCAATCCAGTACCTGCTGGGTGCTAAGCCTTGATGCCTGACTCAGTTGAGGGATATCACTTTCCCGTAGCTGTTGATGGGCTGCCCAGTACCTCTCCAAGGGTCGTATATCCGGTGGGGGTGGGGGGTTTGGCAGAGGTGGTGTCTCAGCCCATTCACTCAAGGAGCGGGTTGAAGGTGGGGGTGTGGGAATTGCTGGGTCCTGGAAACTAGGGGCACCAGGTACTGCATTGTCCCGAAACCATTTTAGTTGCCCATGCTTCAAGGCATAGCGTGTGTCACCAAACCACTGAATGATCTCAGGTCGAGGTAAACCAGTGATCTGTTCTAGTTTATGGTAATCCTCACGCCGTGCCCATTGGCACTGTAAAAAAAAAGATTTGAGGATAGCCAGCTGCTCTTTGGTTTTGCGCTTGGTCTTTCGCTGGCGTTGCATATCTGGGGAAAGGTACTCTGCAGGGCCAACCCTACCTGATACTGAGTTATGTCTTAGCCCTTGGGGCCAGGCTGGCTCCAGATGTGGGGGCAGTGCCTGTTCATTGGGTGACAGTGGCTGTGAGATACAGCCCAGTGACTGGAGGGGTTTAGAGGTGGCAGTAGCTCCGTTAGCCAGTACCGGGAAAGTGGAAGAAGAGGTAGAGGAAGAAGGAGGAGTCATATTAGATGCTGACTCCTGCTTACAACTACTAGCAAGTAGTGAGATTGGTGGGGGCTTATCCCGAGCATGTGGCTGGTGGACAGCTGTGGAGTGATTCCATGAAGCAGAACCTAGGCCATGTGACTGGTTGGGACCCCTGCCTGCCTGCTCCTTAGAGAAGCCACTGCTTTGAAGATTCTGCCAATAATCGGATTGGTGGGGGAATGTCCCACTGCCAGGTGCCATCAGGGGTTCCTTTGCTTTCTGGTGACTCAGCAGCTCTGAGGACTCCTCAGGTTCCACCTTCAATCCTTTCATCTGGGTGGGCTCACTAAGAGTCAGGGGCACTATTCCAAGACCCACTTGTTCTGGAGGTGGCATCGGAGAAGGAGGCACCTCCTCTGGGGGCCGCCCTGCATGATGAGTAAAAGAGAGAAGGGATTTGAAATGGAGCTGGTCCCGATGGTAGACCACTCGGGCTCGAGTCTCTTCTATTTCTTCAGATGACCAGCTAATGCCACAGCGGAGGCGCTGGGCCATGAACCAAGTCTTGACTTTTTCCATCTGCAGCCCATAGCGTAAGCAGAGAAGGGCAATGTCTGCTAGACTGGGATAGGGAAAGTAGCTGAAGGTTTGTAGCAAGTGTTCATTGCCATCCAGCTCACTGGTCTGGGCTGCTTGGGTCCACACAAGCTGTAGCTCCTCGGAGATTGGAGGGAGGCAGATGAGCCCCGCCGGGGAGCTATTAAGACTGCTGGCCTCTTTATTAGGAGGCATGGTGCTTTCTGATTTGTGCCCTTCAGAGATAGCTGTAATAAGAAGAGAAACAGCTCAATCACTGGGGCTCCTCTTTCAGCCCATTGTTCAATTTCTGCCAAACAAAATGCTGGACTCCAATACAATCAACTGTCTATGTGTACCATGTTGGATTGCTTTTAAAGTGCTTTAACGATTTCTCGTTTAATTTTCCTAACTTTATGAGCCTGTTACAATTCCTGTCATATGTATGGAAAAACCAAAGTCCATAGAAGTTAAATTACCCCAAGTCACATGACTCCTGAATACTGTCACCAGGACAAAAATCTGTCTTTAAGGTTAAGAAGGAAAATTCACCCTTATATTGCCTTTATTTTTCTAATTCAAACTCACTTCATCCTCTAAGTTCATGGAACAGGTGTCACAAAACGAAAAATCAACCACAAAAACATAAAGTGCAGTAATCTCAGAACTGATGCAAATGCTTTAACTCCTGACAATTTATGATTACCTCTAGAATGTGGACATGGGGGGGGGGGGCAGAGGGACAGGTACAAGAGAGGAGCATCTAGAAGGCAGGACAGCACTATTCCTCTGCCCAGCCCCCAGGCCCCTTTCCTCTTCCCTTCTTGGTGGTGGAGTCCTTCAGGGAGGGGAATGGTAGTGCCTTTAAGCCTAAACTCAAACTTGCTAAGCTTTATTTTCTCTCTGTAGGATAAGAGACAGGTCAGGTATCTGGGATAAGTGGGGCTTACTCCTCCTGGGTTTGGAGGTCCTGTGGGGGTAGAGAGAGGGAACTGTTTCCACCAAGTCATCCTCGGAACAAAGGTTAGCCCCTCCCCCCAGCCTTTGTCTCTTCCAACAGCTCAATCTCTCTCCGGGGAGCCTGGAGAGCTCCCTCAGACTGTAATAGCCCCTCCACACAGGGTGGAAGGCCTGCCAGTCTTATCTCTGCAGCCCAGCTTTCTTCTCAGGGCCAGGTGGGCAGATTCACTATGAATTGCAGCCAGGTCCTGCAAGCTCCCCAGCAGCACCACTGCTCCTGGGCTGTGGGTGTGGGGGCTGCAGGGAGAGCCCCTGATTCTGCATCATTCCTGAAATACCTGCTCAGGGTATTTCCCAGAAAGTTCTGCTGACCAAATTTAACTCAGCTCCCTGTCTGGGCATTAGAAACTCTAACACATCTGTCACCCTTTACTCTTAGAGGAATCCCATCTGAGCTTATAAATATTTACCTCTGATATGTTAAGGATGGGACAGGATTCCTATGTAAATGCTACATGATGAACTGAGAAGAATCTCAAGTCCAGGAAGTTATAGTACAGTATGGTATCAAGGGATTTTATATGACGATCAGAAAAATTTGGAAGCATTTTAATGAGTCACCATTTCCTTTTAACAAGCGGATCTAACGAATTGAAGGCCATGCAGATCCTTCAGTTGAAGAGAACCTGAAGAGGGTAAATGGAGGCAGCATGGCACAGTGGGTAGAAATATGATCCCTGAGTAAGGCCAGCGTGCAGTTTGAATCCCAGTTCTGCCACTTACCAGCTATGTGATCTTGGGCAAGTTACTGAACTTAAAGGAGCTTTTGTTTCTTCATGTGTAAAAAAATGCACAGTGCTAAGTGTCTGTAAAGTTATATGTTTTTACCAGGCACCTACTATGTGCTAGGTGTCCTGCTTAGGCAAGACCTAAAGCAGCTGGTGGGGTGAAGGCATGGGGGGAGGCAGATTTGAGATTAAGTGCAGCTCCTAGAATGCTGCCTGTCCTTGGGCAAATTATTAAACCTCACGAAGCCTTAGTTTCCCCTCAGAAAGAAAGGCAGTCAAAACAGCACCTTCCTCACAAGTTTATGGCTAAATGAAAAAAATGCAGTTGACATGATGTCTAGAACAAAGTAAAGGCTCAATAAATAGCAGCTTTTCTCATTACTTCAGCCTCACAGGGTAATTTTGATATAAGGGAATGCCATCCATTCTCCTCCTAGACAAGGAAGGAAATGAAGCAAAGACTACATTCTTTAAAATCGTAGTTTTCAATCTCTTTGCAGGGTCCTAATTGTAACGAGCAGTAGAGGAAACCAGGGTATCCATGATTTTATGCTCTTTACATTTTGGGAGTTGGATATAATTCCAGAATGGATTATGCTGCTTTAAAGGAAGTATGAAAATCACAGCTTTAGGAGAACTGAATCCGTAATTTAGATATAAATCCTTTTTGATTGCCAGATGAATTGCCAATGTATTAGTAGTTCCAGGTTTATCCCAGACACAGCTGAGTGGCCTGTGAGCAAACTTGCACAGACAGGTGCTAAACCACCATTTAAACATTGTGGCCCACCAGGAACACCACCAAACTTAAGCTGGAGAATCCTTTAGGATTGCAACACTTGACATCTACTTAACCTTATTTGTGTCCTGTTTTTTAAGGACACAATTATACTTTAGATAAGAGAAAACTGTAGCCTAAGGAATAAAGCAGTCCAGTGTTAAGGATGGAGACTTCCAGAGAGGAAATAAGGCAGGCATAGCTATAAGCCTTACAAGGAAGCATTCTGCCTTCTTTCATGTGGTTTGCTATCCTCCAGATTCTCGTGGTATCGGTTTGATGTTTCGGTAGAACATGCAGTAATGCAAATACCATATTTGGTGTACTCTCTACATCCAGTTTTCCAATTACACAAAACAAATTGTGGAAGATTTCCTGATATAGAATGGTGGCTTAAATCAAGGCACAGCTGTATAGCTACCTGGTACCTCCCTGGAAGAATCTGGCTTTGACGTAGGGAGAAACTACAACCACAGAGTGGCTCATGAGAACTTTAACAAGGAGGGTAGACCCCCCAGTAATCAAAACCACAATGAAGACACTATGGTGTCTTGTGTTCTTATGCCTCCATTTGGAGAGGGTAGAAAAAGAAGGGAATCAAAACTGTAGAAGTAAGGACTCCTATGGGCAGAGGTGGTAGTGATGGTGGGATTACCAATTCTGAATAATTACTAAATTTGTATCCTTATTAAATATGCTGGATATGCCCTACTGCTACTTCCAAGTAGCTAATAAAAAACATAATAAGAAAAACATATAGAGAGAGGATAACACCCTTCTTTCCCTTTGGGCTTTCCATACCCATGGACAGGTGGCAGAAAAGAATGGGCTACCTTAAACTTCCAGTCTAGGTGTACATACAATCCTAGGAAAAAGAGGTGTTCACAACTTTAGGCTTGGGCCTAGACTTATGGTTAAAGCAGGAGATAGTTCAAATGAGAAACTAATGATCCTGCAAAATTACCCTATTATCTTTATTCGGAGAAGAATTGAAGTACTGCCTGAAATGTGTTTTGGTGATACAGTTTTAAGGGCCTTAAAGAATTTTGAGTGGTATTCAACTTATGTGCTTCTCAACTTTTTGGGTCATGAACTTTGAGAATCAGATAAAGGTATGGACCCTCAGAAAGTTATGACTACCCCCCCATAAACATCCAAACTTACACATTATATATATAATCTCAGAAGGTTCACTGGCTGCCCAGAAGCCCAAGTTAAGAACCTCTGCCTTATGTTCTGCCAACTTAATAAAAAAAGGAGTGATGGTAATTGCTTAAAGAGGAAGATACAGTTTGATGTGATTGAATGGCAAGAGTGGATGCAACACTCAAGAGAATTTAAGCCTAGAAGGGACTGGGTATTGGTGATATTAGTTGGAGAGAGTAGAAGGGAGAGGTGTTCAATTGGGCCAGGAGCCTGGCTTAACTGACCCACTGGGTTATATGACCAACACCCACAGTGTGCTACGTACTAGAGGCTGGTAGGCTACTCTCTAGTGGGCCAAAATCATCTGCTTCCTTCAGCTGCCCTGTGTGCCTGGACCAGTTGTGTGTGATTCCCAACCTGTTTATGTCTGTTTTTTTTTTTTAATTTATATAATAATGTAATTAAATATCACAGAAACCTATGAAAAATTAGTGCACTAAAAATTGTTTCTATGAAAACAAAGTCAAATGTTAAGGAGTGTACAGGTGAGTTGGGAGCAGTAGGCAACTGTAAAAGATTGGAGGGGCAGGGGACTTAAAAATCTCAAAAGTATTCTGCATTCAGATTGCTCCAAAAGTGTTTAAATTCTCACTGCATTAAAAAAACAAAAAACAAAAAAACACCAAACCTGGAAATCATAGACGAGAGGCAGTGGCACATTAGAATTACCTGGGAAACTTAAACCAGGAACTCTCCTCCTCATTCTGACTTAGTCTGGACTGGGGCCCAGGCATCAGTACTTTTAAGTTCTCAGGGTGCAGCCAGATTTGAAATTCACTTGTGTAGTTTATACTAGAAAGACAACTGGGAACTCTAATGAGCAGACTTACACAAAGAAAACGCCTGGACACTACCCCAAAAGATTGGTGCAACGAACATAGTTTTAATGACAATGCTTAAGATATGTATGCATCATTTAAAAAATTCCCAAGTTTAACTGGCTTTTTTGGTTTTTTTTCAATCATTGCCTTCTACCTGTCCTAGTCATATAATATAAAAGGGCTTCAAATGTATGGTGAGAAGGAGGTTCACATGATAAAAGATCTCCTGATCTGGGCCCACATTACCAAACAGGTCTCAGCTTGAGTCTTCTTTCAGTTTAGAAGTCTCAGATTAGGACGCAAAACCAGGAACCTCTCAGGATTCAGGTTTTCACTTTTCTGGTTTGTTTTCTGAGTATGGCTGGGTAGGGGGTCAGAAGGGGCAGTTTCTCCCAAACCTTTCATTCCCAAAGACCACTGCTCCCCAGAAGTAAGGTCAGATTTCTGTACGTGTGTTGAGGTCGTCAGGAGGTAGTCGTTGGGGGAGGAGGAGAGGCCTGGGAAGGAAACGTTTCTCCTATCCTCCATTTCGCAGGCAGTCTACAAGGCTCCAAACTGGGTCAGAGAACAAAAAGTTGCTGCACTTGGGGCGATGAGCCCCAGGGAGTAGGCGAATCTCTATCCTCCCCTCGCGGAGGGCGTCCCAACCCAGCCTTCCCCTCCTCCCTACACACCCACTCACCCTCCCCCAGTTACAACAGGGAACCGAAAAGTCCAGAGGAGAAAGGAGAGAGAACCGGGCGACTTAGAGCCTAGAATTCTCCAACACCCCCCCCCCCGCCCCCCCGCGTGGGGATGGGGATCCGGAGGTCGGAGATCGTATAGGGGCTGGGAGGGGAAGTCGAAGGGGCTGGGGATCACTCACCGCAGTCCGGCCCGGGCGGCGGCTCCCAGCCTCGCACCATGGGCCGGGGGGAAAAGGGGAGAAAGGGCAGGGGGCCTCCGGGGTGGGAGTGGGGTTCCCGCCCGGTGCGGCCTGCTCCAAGCCCACCCGCGCGGAGGGCCGGGACCGGGACTGCCCCCCCCGTCCCCGAGAGCGCGCCCGTCTAGCCCAACCCTGTTCGAGCGAGTTGGAGGCGGGGCGGATGGGTGGGGCGGGATCCAGGGGCGGTGCCAAGGTGGCCCGAGTCCCGATTGGTGGAAGTAGGCAGGCGGGGACCGGCGGAACGCACTGGGCCGGCCATTGGCTGCGTGAGTCTCGGCTGAAGTCGGTTATTGGCTGCATGGGCCTCAGCCGGGGTGGCTATTGGCTGCTTGGGGCAGGGAAGATGTCCCCTGGGGCCAGGGTGCTGTGAATGGTACCTCCCCCCCCCCCCCCCCCCCCGCCTTCGACCTTTCCGTGTCGGACTTTCGGAGTACGCTGAGCCCTGGTCCTCCCGGAATTCCCCCAAGGAATTCACAGCAGTTTGTTGAATTGTCCAAGACCGCCTTGCAACTACTCCCCATTTGTTCCTCCTGAAGGAAGACTTTTTTCAGCATCCCCTTGCCAGGCTTACACGCGAGCAGAACCGAGCCGAGCCGCGCCTGCCCAGCCGAGGGCCGTCAGCAGCGTCACTGTAAACGGAGCGCCTAGAGCAACCGGGAACTTGTTCTCCAGATGGATCAAATGTCTTGCCGGCTGAAAGACGAGGATCCCAGCAGCCCGGCGCCTTCGGAACACCGCACAGGTGTTCCCAAAGACTAAGTGCCGGAAGGGGCACCTGTTTGGGACTCACCAGACTCCTAGACCACCCCCTCTCTGTCCCAGTGAGGAGAACCTGCCTCATATTTGGGGACCTTGGTTTTCGCTATCAAGAAAGGGATGGCAATAAAATGGACTTTTCACCAAAGTAGTCACACACTCTGAAGTTGTGGGCCAAAAGTTCGTATATTTGGAATTTGGGCCAAAAGTTTGTATATTTAGGATTCTCGGTCTTCAGACTAAAACTTGGAAACAGCACTTTCTGAAGTGATTCTTTTTGTTTTCATATGCTGGTCTTTGAAAGTCTCTTTGCCTATTTAGGTAACTTAATAGTTTACGTAGCTACAATAATTTATAAAACAATTTCAGACTTTGTATTCCACAGACATCACCCTTCCCATGTACTCCCCCCAAAACCAACCCCCACTACGGATTCTTTCTTGCTCCAATTTAAGGTCTAGAGCACTTTCATGGTTGTCAGACATCAGAAATGTATTTCCACTTCAGCACTGAGCCCTATTTTATGTTGTTATGCCTGTATTTGTACCTGCCCACTTCCCAGCCCCATTACATTCAGTAAAAATTTCAACCTCCTAAGAGCCAGCCCTACGATCTTCAAACTAGCATCCAGCAATACATCATCGGTGTAAACAAAGGAAAGATACATATATATATTCTCAGCTTTAGAGTTGAAACTTCTGATCCCTCAGGGTTTAAGCCAGGGCTAGTAGTATATACAGACTTTGTCCTAAATCATGAATGACTATTACCATGCCCCAATAGTTTGTATATGATAAAAGGAAAAGTGAAACATTTTAGGCAGTAGCAGTCCTCAGTTTTCAGTGGAGAAGTTGTTCTCCCATAATCCAAACAAATTACAAGACTGGGTTGACTGGGAAGAACTCATGCTTATCTGGCTGGAAAGCCAGGCAGACAATGTCTGCGGGAACCTAGTGCCTGCCCCTCTATAGAGGGTTCAGTTAGGCACTCTGGGCAACACTTATCACCGGCTTTTGGAAATATGAAAGGTGGACAACTCTGCCACCTTTCTTGTCTCATTAAGACACTCACTCCCGAGACTCAGGAGTAGGGAACAGAATTGAAGATAGGTTTAGGAGAGGGGAAATCCAAAGCAAGAAGAAACTCATCTGCCCCTTTTCTGGAGTGTGTGCTGAAGCCTCCCTTTTTTTTTTTTTTTTTTTTTTTAGGATTTTATTTATTTATTTGACAGAGAGAGCGCACAAGCAGGGGGAGAGGTTGTGTGGGTTTCACCTAAAGCTTTGAAAGATGGACTGGACTGGGATTGGAAGAGAGGAATAGATGCAGGCTGACAATATGAGACAAGGGAGGGCCCCCCTTTAGCAAGACAACAAACCTTCCCAGTTCTTCCAGGGCCTAGTGCTGAAGAATGCAGACTCATCATGTCATCCTCAGTGTAGAGATGTTAATTCCCCATCTTTGGTGAAAATTCTCTCTTCCTTTGCATGGCTTAGATATTAGCAGGATTAACCAGAGGCACATTTACCGTATACCTAAGGAAACTGAAGTTTCAGGGTCATCCCTTGCACAGAGGAGCACTGGAGGAGCCCCAGGATGTGTTAACATGGTCGTGGGTTTTTGTAAAATTTGAAAAAGAATATTTAAACTGCAGGGGCGCCTGGGTGGCTCAGTCGTTAAGCGTCTGCCTTCGGCTCAGGTTATGATCCCGGGGCGCTGGGATCGAGCCCCATGTCAGGCTCTCTGCTCGGCGGGAGCCTGCTTCTCCCTCTCCTCCCAGCTTGTGGTCTCTCTCACTATCTCTGTCACTATCTGTCTCTCTCTCTCTCAAATAAATAAAATCTTAAAAAAAAAATAAACTGCAATTGGCTAAGATTGATGTCTCTTTCCTTTCTAACTTCCCCTCCATCACACTTTTCCTTTTGTCAGGTGGCAGTGGGAAGGCCATGGGTATTTTGGGATTGGCTAAGGAAATGGAATTGGGGATACATTCAGTTTGGGTTGAGTAGGTATATGACTGTGGTTTGCAGTTACTTCTGTAAATAGTTTAATAGCCAGTATAGTGTTAGGGGCTGAACTGTGTCATCCACCCCCCCCTCCACATTCATATGATAAAGTCCTGACTCCTGATGCCTTAGAATGTAACTGTATTTGGAAATAAGTTCTATAAAGAGGTAATTAAGTTAAAATGAGGTTTTCAGGATGAGTCCTAATCCAATATGACTGGTATTTTATAATAGGAAATTTGGACCCAGACATGAACATAGGAAAGACCACGGGAAGACATAGGGAGAAGATGACTATATAAGCCAAGGAAAGGAACCTCAGAATTAAGTCAACCCTGCGGATACATTGATCTCAGACTTCTACACTCCACAACTGTGAGAGAATTTTGGTTTAAGCCACCCAATGGGTTGCATTTTGTTTGGCAGCTCTAGCCGACTAATACATATACATTAATCCTAGTGTCAACAATCCAGAGTATATTAGTCATTACAAATTTGAAATACTCTGAAATTGTACACATATATCAAAGAAATTTGATAGTGTTTTTTTAAAGTTTGACAAAAATCCTAAAAAAATTATGTAACATTATCACCTATAAAGTGTGAGGGTGAAAATTTTCCAAATCACTAAGAATTTAAAAAAAGGTGATCATGTAGAAGGCTGAATTACTTTTCTGTACTCCTTATATAAAACATAATCATCAATATGAGAAATCAAGGAGCATGCACCCAAAAACAAAATTGTAAAAAAAAAAAAAAAAAATGCTTGTCAAGTAATTTTTAAAATGTTATTTTTCTTGATTTTATGATATAGTATTTGTCACCTCCTTAAAAATTTTCTTTTCTCACTCTAAACTATTTTCACTTTTGTGCCTATGTATTTATTTTTCTTTTAAAAGGCTCCAACAGTTGTGTTTCAGGTGCCCCAAAACTTGGATCTACCCTTGGGACAACCCAAATGGATATGGTGAGTTTCTGCCTCACTTAGAGGAACCATGCTCCACCATTCTGTGCCCTGTCTCCTAAGAAATACAAAAGCTGAGGACTGACCAATCAGAACTGCAACTATTAAAGATTTGGGATAGCAAAAGCTGCAGTGGGGTTTGTGGAAGAAGGATTTCAGACAGACCTAGCACTAGACTAAGGTGTGAAAAGCCTGGGAAGACATTAGGGCCACAGAGGAATCTTAGGCAATAAGCCACAGAGAAAAGCCTGGGAAGCCCCCGCTTACCTCTCTTTGGGTGTCTGCTCCTCATGCTGACTCTACCCTTCAGCATATCTAGTTTGACAATGTAAGTGTGGGTGCTCTGCCGTGACATCACAACTTGGCCATTATGATGTAATGAGGAGGCATCTGATTATTCTCAGGCTAGGGCTTCCCTATTAGAAACGTTCTCATTATTTTGTGGGTAACTGGATTCTCTCATTGTTCAGGTGATGTGGGAGTCAATATTATGTTAGAACTTGATCTTTTTCAAGGATGCCTCACTTTAATACCTTTTGCTCCATTCTGGATTAGACAGAAGTCTTTGCTTTTCCTCTTCATCATATTTCCTAAGCTTTGCTTTAGGGTTGCCCTTGATAGAGAAAAGGGCTTTGTTCTTTCCTTCAGTGTTTAAGGAGCAGAATGTAACTTAGATGGCCCCCTTAAGGAAGAAGAGCCCCCTCAACCGGGGGGGAAACTCGGCGCTTTTACCCAAGCCATACCCTTTAACTGCACCAGGAATTGGTGCTGGGTGCCAGGGGACTAAAGCTGGGCCCTGATAACTTTCCTACCACTACCCAATATGGTGGTGGGATTCTATTGGGGTGTCTTATACCAGGGCTGCCCAACTCCTCCATATCTTTTGCCCACCCAACTTTTGCATAGCAATAGGACACCAGCAGACAGAACTTTTATGAGATAACCAAGATATGGGGGGTGGGAGAGAAGAATCTCACTTCTGGGTCTCTTGCCACCCTTCACCCCAAACAAACAATATTTCTCAGTATTTTATTATATACTTTCATATTTCAACTTTATTTCAAATATGAGGTCTTTTATCCAGAAGGGAGGGCAGCTGCATGAGGAAGCTGAAGTGAGGCACAATTCTAGTGGGTTTGGGGCCCAGTGAACAGGGCTGCACTGTGAAGAGGGTGAGGACGCTCTGGGAGGGCCTGATGAGAACAGTGGTTTGGGGGGATTCACATAGCAAACTTTCTTTTTTTTATATATATATATTTTTTTAATGTTTTATTTATTTATTCATGAGAGTCAGAGAGAGAGAGAGAGGCAGAGGCAGAGAGAGAAGCAGGCTCCCCGCCTAACAGGGAGCCCGATGCGGGACTCGATCCCAGCACTCTGGGATCATGACCTGAGCCGAAGACAGACGCTTAACCATCTGAGCCACTCAGGCGCCCCACATAGCAAACTTTCAATTCCTCTCCAGGTTAACTAGTCAATAGGTGGATTATTCAGTATTTTTAGCAACTTCACTGTTCCTTAGCAATATCACCCAAAGAAGTACCAAGGCTGGGAAAACAGAGAAAACTACAAGTGCCTTTTGTTTCTTTCTATGCCTGGATAAGGAAGGGAATAGAAACTAGCAACAGAAAATGAAACATTTATGATATTATTGCTTGCCATGAAAAATTGCGGGTCTGACTGTAGAGGCCCGTTTTGTAGCCTGGGAGTGGGATATGGTCAGGAGGGCTGGGGTTAAGCCCCATCTCGAGCTGTACTAACAAATTCTCTGACCCTGCTGAAGTCTCCTTATCTCTGGACCTGTGTCCTCATCTGTACTGGAGAATGGACCCAGTGATCTCTAAAGACAAGCTTTTCCAGGTCTCTGATTCTATGACCTTGCAGATTGCAAGGATCCAGAAGAGCTCCAGAGAAATGCAGGTGTTAAAAGCAAGGGAGTGTGGGAGTTTGACTGGAAAGTTTAGGAGTTAGGGCTTATTGTGAAGAGAAATGAGCTACATGCATAAAGAGAAACAAAGGTACGAGAGGAAGGCTGTCAGACAGGTAAGTGTAGGGAGACCGGGCAAAAGTGTTCCAGCTGTGTGGCTTCAAGGACCCAAGCCCCTGATCAAGGCAATGTTTTCTCTTCTAGTGCTGCCTAGTCCACAGCTGACCTGTTATACACTAAATTGCTCCTGTTCATATAGTCATCAGCCTTCAGGGGGAAAGGACCCATCCCAATGCCTAACACCTAACACATCTCTAAAGTTCCACCAAACTTCTAGTGTTCCCCATATCAGATTAGACTATCAGCTTACCCCCAGGCCCTGGGGCAGCTCTATATGGGAAGAACTAGAAGATTCAGGTGTTGGTTCTATAAAGCTGAGAATGGGGGGTGGGGGGTGGGTGAGCCATAGTACTTCTTACAGAGAAAGCTCAGGGAAAAATGGATTATCCTTGGTTCCCTGTCTCCAACCAGTTTACATTTATCCACTCAGTTAATACCAGGGCTCACAGAGAGGGCCCAAGCACAGATCATTCAACAGTTGTCCTAGTCAGGGATACTTTTTAGTGGAAACTTTAAGGACTGGTCAGTTCAAGACCAGTCAGGGGAGTGGAAAGGGGTGTCACACCAACAGGTGTAGAATATTGGTTAGGGCCAGGAGAGAATCCCAATGTAAGGAAAAGCTGGAGTTCAAATGGGTTCTCAAGTTCTCTAGCAGGCAGGCAGTGTGGTCCCTTGCTACTTCTGCAGAGCTGGGACACTGGTACAGGAGAGAGCAGCAAGCTCCTGCATGGGAGTGTGGGACCCACAGCACTTTGCCTTCTCTAAGCCAGTTCGGTAATCTGAGAGGATGGGAAGGCGGAGCAGTTAGAAACTGTGGTCTTTTCCTAATAAGAGATTATATATGGCAAAGTTTTCAGTTTCGTTTTTAAAGGAAAAAATATAGTAACATGGTTATATACAGAAGCTCTGGAGAGCCTGAGTTCACAATCCTAGCAATGCCATTTACCAGTGATGTGATCTTGAACAAATTACTATGCTTTTCTGAGCTGTTTCCTCATCTCTAAAACAGGGATAGTATTTCTCAACTGATCGGGTTGTTCTGAGGATTGTAATGCATGCAAGACACCAGATTTGAGTGGATAAGTAAATGTGAGCTATTATGATTGTTAATACAACATGACAATAGTGCATACACATTAGGCAAGAGATTAGTATATACTGAGCCTCGACCCAGGCTCCCTCTCCATCATCCTCCCTTGGGCTCTTCATTGATGACTAAAAAGCGCATTGCTTGGTGGCTTCCAGGAGGTTCTTTCTTCACTCTGCTGGAACTCTGACCTGAAGGTGATCCACAAGATGCATGAAATTCTTTGTTTTCTTCATCACGTAAGGATGATGTTTAAACCGGCATTTCTTTGAGGAGTGACTCGGGGTTCCTCTCTTTTCGGCCATCTTCCTTTAAAGGACTAAGGCTTTGGACAGGAGGGGCCTGGTAACACACTCCATACTCTGTTCTGAATGCATGTATGGGCACATGTGCATGCACTCTCTGACTCAGTAATAAGGAAGAGGAGGATTCAGACATTTTTGAGAAACTAGTAACAGGTAGAAAAGGGTGTGGGGAGCTGGTTACCTGGGAGCAGCTGTTCATCTGCATCAGGAACTGCTTCTTTTCCCTCTTCTCCCTTCTAGAAGACTGTCAAGAAGGAGCCTGAGGGAGGAAGGTGGATCAACCATGGTCTTGGAGAAAAGGAAGTAGGTTCTCCACCCCTTCTGGAGGGAGAAGGAATAGCAGAAATCAACAAGGATGAAGATGGAGGCAAATGGAAAAGAGAAAACAAAGGTAAATACCCTAAATGCTAAAAGAAAAATGAAAGTGATGAGAGAGAGGGACAAGGAAAGAAAAAAGCAAAGAGCTTAGGAATAGGGTAAGAGGAAAGGAAAAACTACCAGCAGAGGTTAACTAGGGAGACCTAAGGCATGATTGTGAATGGGTAGAAGAGTCCAGCTTTCCCACTTGCTCAGGGTATGGAACAGACTGCCATCTTCTGGTGCCATTTAATTACTAAATGGCTTTGATTCTTGATTTGAAATGTTTTCCATTTCTTATATCCGTAATCCTTTATCCTCAAAAGAGCCTCAACGTTGTTTCATCTCTGGGGCTCCCAAACATCATTTTCCCCAACAGAGATGCACCTGCCCAAAATTGTCTCAAAGTACCTAGACTGGAAGTCTGTGCAGGCAAGGGCAAAAAGCACTGGGCAGAGGATGAGCTGCAGTTTGAAAAAGGCCCTGGAATACCATCAGGCTGCAAGCTGGTTATGGGATGCTTCCTGGGCTCTGGAATACCTGTATCAAAAACTGGAGGACCCATCCTCAGCCCCAACCAAATGCTGGGAGTGCTGTATGTTCTGAACTGTAGCACTCCCAACTGTATATTGGAGAATGTGGCTTCTAATCTACACTCTGCCACTCATGGATCATAAAATGTTAAAGCAAGAAGAGACTGTGACAGATCACCTAGTCAAAATCTAATTTCCCAAGAAGACTGGGGCCCAGAGAGGTGAAGTAACTTTACCCAAAGTAATACAGCTAGTCAGTGACTCTTTCCTTCTGAGGCAGAATCATGATAGTGATTTTTGTGATTCACTGTTCCTGACAAACACAGTGCATAAAGTGCTTAGAGGTCATTAAAAGGCACCCCAGAAAGGTAAGGCTGGCATTTTTCTGGAAGCCCCTGAGTGTACCAACTCCTCAGGCACGACATTATTTGGCTACAAGGACAGGCCTGGAGTTGCTTTTGCCTTCATTTTAATCCCCAGGGCTGCCTGGAGGAGGAGGGAGGAGCTCTGATGGCAGTCTGCCATCACTCCCCAGCCAGTCAGGGGAAAATGAAGCCAGGGATCGTCGGGAATGACAAGAGAATCCTGTCATAATGCCAGGGACTGGGGAGGAACAGCCAAGTTCCTGGGACTTAAGCAAGGCAATTATGGCTGAGTATAAAGCTAGGATGGGCAGGACTGGGGGACCTGAGGAGGTAACGGCGGTTAAGAAGAGGGAATGAGCTGGCAATACAAATTACTCAGTAGGGTGGGCTCCTACTTCAACAAAATACCTCCTCTATCTCAAAGAGGTACCCTAACCTTCAAATGCCTAGGTCTGACGAACCCACTAACTTTCTCCCAGTACTAGCTCACAGTATAGGGCATCACCATCAAATCCGTCTTTTGCTTTTTTCTAATCCTTCCAACGCCCTTTCTGGTTTCCTTTCTTCTATGCCTTGGGTTACTATCACTCACATCCAACTAATGTTTTTCCACCCGGATCTCCCCGACCTTCGTTCATTCCGCCCACTCCCCACACCCCTTTGATTTTTCCCATCCTCCTCGCCCTCCCCCACTTGACTCGCTTGGACAGCTCCCAGCCAATCTCGGTTTCTCTCATTCCTCCCCGCCAAATCTTCGGGCTCCCCCAGCCCCTGGGTGCCTTTGGTTTTCCCGCCGTCGGCCCAGGCGTCTCAGATAAAGTGGATCCAGCCCTGGGGCTCCGGGGCCCCGCCACTCCCGGGGTGCTCGGGCCCGCGTAGAGCATAGTCACGGCCGCCGTTGTTGTCCCAGAACTCGTGGCCGGTCACGCGGTAGCGCAAGGCGAAAAGCAGGGCGCCCCCAATGGGTGGCGCCGGAAGGCGGAAGGCGAAGCGGTCTGCGCGCGGCGGGGGCGGGGCCGGGCCGGCGTAGGAGGCGAGTGCCTCGCGTTGGCTCCGCCAGCCGTCGGCGCTCCAGCGCACGCTCACGCGCTTCTCGTAGGCCAGGTCCAGCACGCGCGCGCTCCCGGCCACGCCCAGCGGGCCCGCCTCGGCGCGTTCCAGGCAGATGCGCTGCGCCTGCAAGCGGGTGGCGAAGCCAGGCTCGTTGGCCGGCTCCAGGGCGGCGCGCGCCTCCTGGGGGAAGGGGGAGGAGAGGAGAGACGGGGGGCGGGGTCAGGGAGAGGCACTGGACCAAGCCGAGGCCGACCCCGGCGGGGGGCAGTCGGAGTGGAGCCCAGCTGAGAGAGTGGCCCCAAAAGGAATGAGCAAGGATAAGTCTAGGGTTGGGGATGGAGATAGGTGTTGCTTGATAAATCCTCTCCCACACGCCCACGGCGGCCGGGTCGGGGAGGTCCCGGGAAAGGGGCGTGCCGCTGCCGCCTGCCTACCTGGAGGCCGCGGGCGCGAGGCTGGCACGGCGCGAAGTGGCGGAGGGCGTCCCTCTGCAGCTGGACTTGCACGTGGCGGGGCACCCGGGGCAGCTCTCCGGGGCGGAAGCGGCGCACCGCGGCCAGCTCCAGCCCAAGCGCGTCGGCGAAACGCACTCTCTTGCGGGTGTCGGGGCTGCGGGGCGCCCGGACCCCGCCGCCTCCGGCGGGCGCAGAAAGGGCCCGGCGACCCCGACTCGGAGCGTGAGCGCGGGATCGGGCCCCAAGGCGCGTCCCGCCCTCGCCTGGCTCCACCTCCGGCTCCTCCTCGAGGCTGGGCCGCTGGCTGCGGTAGTAGGCACGCTCTGTTAGTGCGGCTATGAAGCTCAGGTTGCGGGGAATGTCGGTGCGGGGGGGCCGCTCTCGAGACATGGCACCCCCCGCCCGGGCGGGTCCCGCCCGCAGCGGCGCAGCGTTGCCCTGCTTTCCTCTCGCCCGACCGCCCGGCGTCGGCGCAGAAGCCGCCCCTCGCCGTTGCGTACTCTCCTTGCTGTCACCTCCAGGATTCTCCACCTCCTGTAGCTCTCTCCCCTCCGTGACTACCTTCCCCCCCGCTCCGCTCTGACCGTCAGCTCTCAGGGTTTTAGACCATCATCTCCTGCCTCCTGCAAGCTGTCTGCTCTGAGCGTGCGCTCAGCGGCGCTCACCCTCCGGTCCCGGGGCCCTCTCGGCCGGCCCCCGCCCACAGTCCTCTGACAGGTGGCTCCCCATCTGTTTTAGCAGCGTACCAGGGGGCGGGGATCCACCTTCCGGTCCTGAGTGAGACTACTCAGGCTTTTTTTTTTTTTTAACGGCTTCAACCTCTCGGTCATAGGAAGAGTTAATGCTTAAGGGAGGATAAAGTCACATTTCCTTTTCTTGCAGAGGATGGTTCAAAATGCCCAGCGTGTGAGTTTCTCTTCAGGGCTCACCATTTTCTTTTACAAACCCTAGGCTCCAGGTTTTGGAGGGGGGTTGCAGAGGGTGCACAGAAGGAAAGGTCATGAAAACTAGGTAGTGTCTCAAATAGAAGCTGAGATGTGGCCCTCAAAAGGGTGGGTGGTCCATTGGGAAAGAGTTCTGCACTTGATCTTAGCCAAATCTGACCTGAGTTGTGGGAAGACAGCTCTGGTCTCACTTCTGGTAGCATTTTGCAGTGTGACCTTAAGCATGGCATAACTTCTCTGGACCTCAGTCTTCTCATCTGTGAAAAAGTAAATTGGAGTTCTGATCTCTAACTCCACTGCAAGTCCTTTGAGGGCAGAGGCTGTGTCTGATTCACAGTTTCAGCACATAGTAGGCTCTCAAATTATTGAATGAATGAACACACGACTCTCTTGGAGCTGGGACTGTGGAGTTCTAGTTCCACTGGGAGCTTCCAACAGGGGCACAGAGCTGGCTTTTTTCTCCTTCATTTTGTTCTACATTAGGGGAAAAAAAAGTGAAGTATTTTGTGTAGTTTTTTTTTCTTCCTAAATCCCCTACTGATTTTGTATAACACTTACAATGTACTAGGTACACTTGTAAGAATATTACAAATATTAACTCCTATAAATAGCCATCAAAAGAGTAGGAAGTACTAGTATGCCTATTTTACAGATGAGAAATTTGAGAGAGGGGCTAGGACTCTTGCCCAGGGTCACATAGGCAATGATTGAGGAGCTGGGAATAGAACATCAGCAGTCCAGCGCTAGAGCCCACTCTTACCCACTTGGTTATGTAAGATTAAAACGTTTAGTAGTAATAGTTAACATCTTCAGAGTGTTGTAATGAGGAATCTTTTTTTTTTTAAAGATTTTATTTATTTATTTGACAGAGTGAGACAAAGCGAGAGAAGGAACACAAGCAGGGGGAGTGGGAGAGGGAGAAGCAGGCTTCCCACTGAGCAGGGAGCCCGATGTGGGGCTCGATCCCAGGACCCTGGGATCATGACCTGAGCCGAAGGCAGACGCTTAAGACAGCCACCCAGGCGCCTCTGTAATGAGGAATCTTAGAGTAGAAATGGAATCTCTAAATTTTTTAATTTTTTTTATCTTTTTAAAGATTTTATTTATTTATTTGACAGAGAGAGACACAGCGAGAGGG
>NW_022589710.1:1094131-1161365 GCF_004348235.1 Phoca vitulina
TAATTCAGGGAGCCCGATGTGGGGCTCGATCCCAGGACCCTGGGATCATGACCTGAGCCGAAGGCAGACGCTTAAGACAGCCACCCAGGCGCCTCTGTAATGAGGAATCTTAGAGTAGAAATGGAATCTCTAAATTTTTTAATTTTTTTTATCTTTTTAAAGATTTTATTTATTTATTTGACAGAGAGAGACACAGCGAGAGGGGGAACACAAGCAAGGGGAGTGGGAGAGGGAGAAGCAGGCTTCCCGCAGAGCAGGGAGCCCAATGCGGGGCTCGATCCCAGGACCCTGGGATCATGACCTGAGCCGAATGCAGACGCTTAATGACTGAGCTACCCAGGTACCCCTGGAATCTCTAAATTTAAAACAGCACAATAGTTTAACTGTAAAATCACAAGTTGCACTAAGTTGGAAATAAACAGTGAGACACATACTATCTTATTATACAAGTTGTTCTTGTTTGCATTTTAACTCCGAATTAACCTTAGCAATGCTATTTAGCCAGGAATCATTTTTATTTTTTATTTTTATTTGTTAAAGATTTTATTTATTTATCTGACAGAGAGAGACACAGCGAGAGAGGGAACACAAGGAGGGGAAGTGGGAGAGGGAGAAGCAGGCCTCCCGCCGAGCAGGGAACCCGATGCGGGGCTCAATCCCAGGACCCTGAGATCATGACCCGAGCTGAAGGCAGACGCTTAATGACTGAGCCACCCAGGTGCCCCCAGGAATCATTTTTAAAGTGATACTGAGTTTTCTGATTTTATACATGTATATATAATCCATGGACATACTCTTTTCCTATTTTAGGGTGTAAAATAATGTTACTAATTTGTGTTACAGTCAAGCATTTTAAAACTATCTTCCTTGCTCTTGTAAAATATATCATTGAGGGGCGTCTGGGTGGCTCAGTTGGTTAAGCATCTGCCTTTGGCTCAGGTCATGGTCCCAGAGTCCTGGGATCCAGCCCCACATCAGACTCCCTGCTCAGCAAGGAGTCTTCTTCTCCCTCTGTCCCTCCCCAGCTCGTGCTCTCTATCTCTCTCTCAAATAAATAAAATCTTTAATATATATATATTTCAATTGAAATAAATATTTATATATATATAATTGAAGTAATAGGTAAGGTTCAAAGTGGGCCTATATGGCCTGAGGTTTTCTGATAAAAACAAGTGTGCTTTGTCTATAGTTTGAACTGCCATTCCTTGGCTCCATGGTGTTGGTCTGAGAAGATCCTTGAGGTACACAGCTTTGGACCAGGTATAGTTTGTGTTGGTCTAGCAGCTCTGTTCTGGCTGCTCAGACTGACATTGAACCTTTATTCCAAATCAATGTTTGTTTCTTTTCTTTTTCTTTTTTCTCTTTATAGTTCAGTCTTTGTTTCTTAAATAGCCACTATAGTTACCTTCAAACATTGGAGTGGGCCTGCTCAATAACTGGCCAGGGGAGTTGAATGATTTGTTCAATCAACATTTACTGAGGGTCTATTAGGCCTGAAGGACATAACAGTGAATAAAATTCTGTTCCTGCTCTCCCAGGGTTTATAAATAAATGGGAGGGCAGACAGAAATATATTTGGATTCTGAGACCTAAAAGTGTTGTTATTTCAAGTAAGTGTCTTAGAAGAAATCAGGATTGCAAATGAAGGATTGGACTAGGTTATTCTCTGAAGAAGAAGGCAGCCTTGCTGGTGGCAGCTGTAATGATCATCCCAAGAGCAAAGAAGTAAGGAGGATGGTTGAAAGAATACAGTCATAAATATGTGGAATCTGCTGTGCATTCAGAATGGAGGGGATAACTGAGTTTGGACTTGTCAGTGGTATGATAACAACATAGATTACCTGAAGCAGAGAGATGAACTTATAACAATGCACTTAAAGTTAAGACAAACTTTACAGTCAGACAAAATTGAGTACCAGTTTCTAAGTACGTGGCTTCGGGTAAGTAACCTCTCCAAGCCTCACTCTCTTCCTCTATAGAATGAGAATAAAGCAGCATAGGGATTGGTGTGAGGATAAATATCATGCATGTAAAGAAAGCACCTAGTGCCTAATAAGTCCTTAAAATGTATTAGTTGTTACTATTATTGTTACAGAAACAACCTTCTCCAGAGACTGTAGGGGCAGTTAGGAATATCAAGGCTTGGACTGCATGTGGAAGCAAAGGGAACCAGCAGGAAAGGAAAATTGGGGGGCGCCTGGGTGGCTCAGTCATTGAGCGTCTGCCTTTGGCTGGGGTCATGATCCGAGTCCTGGGATCAAGCCCCGCGTCGGGCTCCCTGCTCCGCGGGAAGCCTGCTTCTCCCTCTCCCACTCCCCCTGCTTGTGTTCCCTCTCTCGCTGTGTCTCTCTTTGTCAAAGAAAGAAATAAAATCTTAAAAAAAAAAAAAGGAAAGGAAAATTGGGTTGCCTCTTTCTATCCTTTGGCTGGAGGTCCCTCCGAATAGAGCCGAAGGAAGTGTCAGGGCAAGAGCCAGTGAGGCCCAGTCAGAATGCCTGAGAGAGCCCTCCTGAGGATCACCTGTGGTCGCATTGCTTCACATCCTGTGAACCGCCCTGTGTAAATATACTGCCGTGCATAAATAATAGGCATACATATATGTATGTGTCTGTACACATACATACACACACACACACACACACACACACACACACACGTATATAAAAAATCTGAAAGGGTAAACATTGACCTTGACATTGGCAACCTCCAGAAAGAGAGGTGGAATTGGGCAAGGAGTGGGAGGAGGGAGATTGAGGACTTGTATTTTTTTCCCCTTAGATCTCTATACTGTTTGAACTTGTCATAAGGGGAATAAGTTCATGTGTTGAGTGAAAAGAATTAAAAAGGAAACCAATGTGATTACCAAAAAAATGAAAGAAGGTAAAGAAAAGTTACCTGCAGAAATTACTTGCGATCCAAGTCTTGATGCCCGGCTAAAGCCCCAGCCCACAAAGAGACTATTGGGTTAAAGGTCCTGGAGAAAAAGAGGGAGTAAAATGTTCAGTATCTGTGTCGTGTCTGCCAGTCCCACGGGGCAAGGCACCTGGCAGGCAGTTCCCACTGCAATGGGAACTGCTCCTCTAATCCAGGCATCCACTCCAGGGCTGGAAAAATTCAACAAGTGCATGGAACATCAGAGACCTTCTGGAAATGGTGAATTTGCTCCGAGGTTTCCTGAGGCCTAGCCGGCTTCTCTGGGCAGCCTTCAGGCTCAGGAGCCCAGCCTGGCCCTCTGTGTTCTCTCCGGGCCCGCTCTTCTTAGCCTCCAGCGGCCCTCTCTCTTCCGGAGTTGTGGCCCTTCCCAAGCTTGCTTCCCAGCCCCGCCCCTCTCTCTGGACGCATCTCTGGGCCCCATCATCACCCGGCGCCAGGCCCTCCCTCCCGCCCCCCCCTTTCTCCTCCCTCCTTCCTTCCTTCCCTTCCTCCCTCTCTCCCTCCCTCCCAGCTCCTGCACCAGGAAACGGCCCGGATCCTGGCAGCGGCCTGACCCGTGAGATCCCTAACCTGGCAGGCAGGCGGGGTTGGAGACTTGCTGAGGGTGGGGGTGAAGGAGGAGTTGGGCTCTTGGACTGCACTGGGGGGGAGCCGGGAGTAGAGATGGTGTCGGCAGGAAGCCCTTGGCCCTGGGTTTCCCGGGAGGACAGTCATTAAACATGGATTCGGCCACACAGCTGGTAGAACCTTGGGGGCAGGGGCCGGTCCGGGGAGCTGCAACCCCAGCCTTCTCAGTCCAGACCCTGATCCCTGGCCTTCCCCGCCTAGCTCTGCTCTCCCCCTCCCCTTCCCAGGGCTCCACGCTGGCCAGGAGGATGAAAGGCCCCAGCTGGGGGCTCCTTGCCACCAGCGCTGGGTCCTAAGAGCTGCCATCCAGGCTGGGTGAGTGTCCCCTTCCTTCTCTGTTCTGGGCAGCCCTTTGCTTCTCCCACCTTTCCCTTCAGCCCCTGTCTCCTCCCCCCATCTTGTGCCTCTGCTAGCATCTTTACATCTTCCCTCTGGGGAGGTACTAAGCCCCTTCCTTTAGCCAAAAAGGTGTGTACTGTGGAAAGGGGGGTTGTAGGGGGTGTTATAGAGCTAGTATTCTATTATGGAAAGAATCTAAAGTATTTTAAAAATAAAATTTACTTGCTATGCATTTAGTGTGGCATATTACGAATTTAATGGCCAGCCCCTCATGCCCTGGGCCTCTCACCTTGACTTAATTCCCGTGTTCTTGCCCCTCCCTGCCCAGTGGTCTCTGAGCATTTCCTCCCACCTCTCTCCCTGTCTCACTGGGTTGGCCAAGCCTGAAGTACCCCTTCTGGCTCTCTGACCATATATTCATGCCAGTCTTTCATCCTTGACTCTTACAGCCGCCCGGATGGCGACCCCAGCCTCAGCCCCAGACACACGGGCTCTAGTGGCAGACTTTGTAGGCTATAAGCTGAGGCAGAAGGGTTATGTTTGTGGAGCTGGCCCTGGGGAGGGCCCAGCAGCTGACCCACTGCACCAAGCCATGCGGGCAGCTGGAGATGAGTTTGAGACCCGCTTCCGGCGCACCTTCTCTGATTTGGCAGCCCAGCTGCATGTGACCCCAGGCTCAGCCCAGCAACGCTTCACCCAGGTCTCTGATGAACTCTTCCAAGGGGGCCCCAACTGGGGCCGCCTTGTGGCCTTCTTTGTCTTTGGAGCTGCACTGTGTGCTGAGAGTGTCAACAAAGAGATGGAGCCACTTGTGGGACAAGTGCAAGAGTGGATGGTGGCCTACCTGGAGACACGGCTGGCCGACTGGATCCACAGCAGTGGGGGCTGGGTAAGGAGCTTCTCAATTGCTGCTCTGCACACCCCTCTGCAAAGCTCGTCTCCAGAGGGAAGATGGGGGCTCTGGCTGGAGGCTGGGGGCTGAGTCTCCCTATTTGGGTGGAATCAGATGCCCTCACTCTGGGTGTCACGCTGGACTCTGCACTCCAGGGCTGCCATGCAGTCATCACTGGATGGGCTCATGGTCCAAAGCAGAGGACAGAATACACAGTGCCTGCAGGGAAATGGCATCCAGCTGTCGGGAACTTTTTACACCAGAGTAGGTGACATGGGCGGGGGGTGTCAGCGATGGGTGGTGGTCAGGAAAGCCTTGGCAAAGGATGCCAGTTCTGAGCAAAAATTTTGGCCAGGGAGAGGCTGGGATTCACTTGAGGCAGAGAGGGCAAATGAGCCAGGCGCTCATGGGGGATGATGGGGGCTTGCCGCCAGTAGAGCTTTGGCTGGAGAGGAGCTGGGTATGGGGTAGTGCTTGCAGTGGATGGAACTGGAACTCTTCCTCTCCTCTTTCCTCCACTCTTTCCTCTCCTGATATCCCTTTCTCCTTCTTTCTCTCCTACTTCCCTTCTCTCCCACAGGCGGAGTTCACAGCTCTATACGGGGACGGGGCCCTGGAGGAGGCGCGGCGTCTGCGGGAGGGGAACTGGGCCTCAGTGAGGACAGTGCTGACAGGGGCCGTGGCACTGGGGGCCCTGGTAACTGTAGGGGCCTTTTTTGCTAGCAAGTGAGAAAGTCCAGGGCCAGGTGGGGCTAGGTGTGGCTGGGGGACAGGAGAGCAGGAACAGAACAAGAGAAATGCCCTTGGAAGAAGTGGGGTGAATGGATGGGCATGGAACGGGTTTGGGAAGGGGCAGGGTACTGTGTGAAGGAGCTGTGTGTGCCAGGCAGGCAGTTGGAAGGATGAGCGGGAGACATTAGGGAATGTATTTGGAAAGTATTTGGGGGCCAGGAGATGAAGTCATTCCAGGGTTGGGAGGAGGTGGGAGAGGTCATGTCTATAGGTGTAGGCACACAAAACTATACCTAGAGCTTAATTTGTAGCCCTGAGGGAGGTTGACTTGCATAAGGGGTTGTGTCTCCTTTGGATGAGTGAGATTTGGGGAAAACATAGAAGGCACAACCCTTTGAAATGGAAGCTTGAGGTTCTCGGGTGATAGGGAGAGGTGGCTGTGATGGTGGGCTGCTTGGACACGCGTGTGCATGTGCACGCATGCTCGTGTGCATGCTGGGCTGCTTGTCTAACCTGCTGGTGGCCGTATTCAAGGAGAAAACTTCCCTATTGGACTGGCAAGAACAAGGGCCAGTTCTCTGCCCCTCCTCCCAACCCTCTCCTCCCCGCTCTCCTTGTCCCGATGCCTCAAGGCTGTGGGAGAAACACTGTATCCAGAAGAGGGCTTTGGGCACTTTGGGCAGAAAGTCATTAGGGCTTTGGAGAGAAGAGAAGTTCTGTAGCTGGCCTTGTTGCTTCACCATCCCCATTCCTTGTGCATCATACTTGCTGCTGCCTCCTGGGCTCTGAACAAAAACAGGGCTGCGGAGACTGCAGCGGGCGGGTGGTGGGGAGCGGCTGGACCTACGTGCCACCCTCCTCTCCCACTGGGGCACACTGGTGCCTAAAGTGTTCCCTGTCTCTGGGACCTTCTGTACCCAAACTTAAACTCTAAATTGGGACTCTGATTTTCCTTTGGAGTGTGTGGAGGTAAATGTTGATCTAGAGTACAGTCTGGGTCCTGCACTGTGTCTCAGTGAGACTGCTGATGCCTTGAGAGGAACATTCCAGCTCTGAACCCCATGGGTGTGAGGGTGACCTGTACTCCGTGACTGGCCTATTCCATGTAGTGGGCTTTGGTGCTGCTTTATCGAGGGCCAGGTGTATGGGTTCTAGAGTACCTACCATGACCTAGAAGCATTTATATTTTCTTTGAAGCCACGCTGTTTGCATGGGTGTTACTTATCTGTACCTCAGAGTCTGAGGACATTAACTTTAGAGCTCACAGTCCTCTAGAACAGATTCAGATTATAGCTTTTTCTTTTGAGAGAGAAATGATTTCACTCCAGATGCATGTCCTGAGCCAGACCTCACTGCTGCACTTCCCAAGGTGCTCAAGTTGCTGCTCTCCAATGCTGACTTCAGACACAGTGCTCTAGAACCCTGCCCTTGATCCTGAGCACTGATCAGCTTAGCTAGACCATGGTTGACTCTTCTTGGAGATTTTCATTTGGTCCCAGAATGTGGCAACATAGTTGTACTCACAAGAATGTGGGACCAAAATTGGCCTCAGGTGTTTAGCCCAGACTTTTGCTTTTGAGAGAGGGCTGCACTTTTTAATGGTATTTATAGGGGAGGTGGTAGACTGCATGTACCACTTGGTCTGTTGTGAGTATGCTGATACCAGAAACTCAGAGCTGGTCTGTGGCAAGAAGTTGGGGGTGGGGGTCTCTGACTCGCTCAGGACAAACTAGACCAGTGGTTTTCAGACTGCTTGGCAGAGCCCTGAAGTTTCCTAGGGCTTGCCTCAGGAGTCCTTGGGAAGGTGAAGAGGGGGTGCTAAGCAGGCTGGGCTACACGTCCTTAAACAGAATAGCTCCCCTTGTAGCTGTCTTACATATCGGGGTTCAGGGTAAGATTTTATTTGCATTAAGGGGTTTGCTGCTGAAAAGAAAAAAACAAATGTTGGAAAAACCACTGACTAGACCATCAGCTCCAAATTGGAGCCCGCGCTCCCCCAGGTTTGGGGCAGACTCTTCACCCCCCCTTCTACTACAGGACACCTATCCCTGTTAGCTCTCCTGGGGGCCTTTAGCAAACCGGAGCAGCAGGGACAATGGTCAGGTAACCGAAATGCTCTGCTCTGAGGCCTTCACACCTGGGTGGAAGGAGAGGTTGTTTTCTGAAAGGGGAAAGGGCTTGGATTCCCAGAAGCATAGCTTGCTTGGGACCATAGTGGGCAGTTTTGATCTGTCCTGTCCTTTTTAGCTTGAGGGGCAATGGAAACCCCAGAGACTCTTCTGTCAGGGAAAACTAGAGACTCTTCTAGAGCCATATAGTTCCTTGGGATTAGCTCTTGGCCAGGAAGGCTGAGTATGGCTCCCAATTTTTAAATCTATTTCACTTTTTTTTAAAAATAAGGGAAATAAATCTAATTGCCATTTTTCAGAGATTAAATAGGTGGAGAGGGCGTTTCTCGCTTTCCAGAGCCCAAAGGGACAAATAGGGACTTTGCTTAGGCCAAGGAAGGAGCAGAAGTAGGGCAACTAGGTCCTGCAATTATTAATCCCACTCCCCACTTATTCTAGGGTATATACTATTTTACTTTTTTAAATCATAAAATGGCGGGAGAACAGATTTGGTTAGTTTAGAAGAAAAGAAAAAGCTCTATAAATATAAATATATATTCCTGTATTTTTATTTAATAATTTATAAATACCAAGTTCATTTGACTTTTATTTTTGTGTAATATGTAATGGTCATATTAAAAAAAATAAATAAAGCCCAGAAGTTTAATGAGAAGGACTGAGCAGGGTTTGTGACTTCTACGCTCTGTAGCCTGGTGTCAGGACATTTCTTGATCTAATCATCTCTTCGTGACCTTGGTAAGGGCAAGAATTAGGGTAACAGGGATTTCGGAAAGTGTTGAGACAAAAAAGAAAAGAAAAGAAAATCAGAGTTGCTCTCCCGTCTTCCAACCCCTGCCAAATGCCCAAAGCCAAGAGCTCCATCTGTGCCAACCCAAATCTTAAGAGGGTGTGTGTCTACAGTACTTTGGGATGGCTACAAATGAAAAACAAACCAAAACAAAGAAAACTTACCCCAAATCTTTGTGTGATGGTAATCAAGTCCCCAGTTGTGGTTCAGCCTCCAGTGATAATGAGCATTTCTCCCCAGTACCCTGCTGCCAACTTCTGGCAAAAATGGAGTCCCTGCTTTCTTTCCTGGCCCACTGAGATACTTGGTTTCAGCCATTTTAATGCAAACAGCTAAAGTGGATGGAATCTACGGGAATTATTCAGCCCATCCCTCTGTACTTCTAGTGTAGGACCACGTCAAAATAATGTCTGACAGAAATAGTGATTGTAATTTCAAATTATAAGCAGGAATTTCTAGTCTTTATGTAAACCAGTGCAATTAAATTGCATTTGGATTTATGTGTCAAATTGTACTTAGAAATATACTGCTCAGAGGAGAGTTTCCATTCTCTCTCTATAGAAAATCCAACAGGGCAAGCCATATTAAAATCTGAGAGTGGCTTGGTGAACATGGCATTAGGGGAAAGAGAATTAGATGCTCTTAATAGTTAATATTGTCAGGCTATGAGAGCATTTATCTCCACTGCAGTGTGACTGAATTAATGATTGATTGATTTGTATTTGACTAGTTCCTTCCAAAAAGCATTTGCAACATCTTACTATAATACACAAAAGACAAAACAATAGGAAAATATGGATTTTTAAAGTAGAGGTAAAGGGTAAATTGAAATATTACAATAGGATGGCAGCACAGGGAAAATTAATGTACAGAAAAGCATTCTATAGGTAATATTTCCGAATGCTAAAGCTAAGCTATGAATTCGGCCTTGAGCTTTCTTGGCAGCTAAGGCAAATTGGAAAACACAACAAGATTCACATTTCTGTTAGGATTTAGAAAAGCCTATCAATTCCTTAAGATGGGCAAAAACTTCTGTAGCTCTTCTGAGATGATAATAGAGGATATCACCCTCTGTAACACCTGACAGTAAATATGATGTTGAGTTGTGCACCAGTATTTCTCATAGAAACACCAAATGGGGATTCAGTAGGTCCTAAGCTTGTTTTATCAGGCTCATCACAATTTAGCCCAAAGATACCCTATGATGCTTTAATATAGGGCTAAATTTCAGACTATCTAAATAGATAGATGGATTATCCTTCAGACATTTCTTCATGAATGTCATTTCTCCAAATGGTACTTTTGATAAAAGTGGGCAACATTTAGTTACAGTTTCTAGCAAATAGATGGATTATAGACATTCTGTGTTTTTTCTTAAGAGCAGATCCTTTGAAAACCTTAAAAGCTGCCTTAAATGTGGATATAGGTGTGACGTAAATAAATTTAAGAATATTTTAAAAATCAACGAGAAAACGTAATATAATGGAAATCTATGTAGTTCTTTACTGATTCCATCATTCATTCATGCAGCAAATATTCAAGCCTCTTCTGTGTGCTAAGCACAGTTCTAGGCACTGAGATAGAGAAGGAAGTGCACAGACACAAATTTCTGCTCTCATGTTAGTTACATTCTAATAAGGGAAACAAACAAAAAATAAATAAATAAGTTCATCTCACAATATTCATTAACATGACATTTCACGTTATGAGGTGGTAAATGCTATGAAGAAAAATAATTCATTAGCATGGAATTGGGAAGGTGTTAGTATAGATTTCAATGTTAAATAAAATAGTCAGGGAAGCCCTCATTTCTAAGGTGACTTTTTAGAGTAAAGTCATGGAAAATGAAATTGGAAAAATATTTTTATCAATACAGAAAGATGTTTTTGACTTGGTAAAAAAGAAAATAGAAAATAATATATACAGTATGATCCCAGTTTGCTAAAATAAATATATGTGTGTGTGTGTGTGTGTGTGTGTGTGGCCTCTATATGTATTTATGTATTGAAAACTTCAGGAAGGGTATATGCCAAAATATCATTAGTGTTATCTCTGGGTGTTGGATTTTACTGGTGATTTTATTTTGTTCTTTCTACTGTCAGTATTTTCTGATCTTTTCATAAAGAACACATATTTCTTGTACAGTATACTAAAACAAGTTTTCCAGGTACAAAGTTTTTAAGAAGTTAACCAAGCAGAATAGAAAATAAGCAGCCCAATGGAGGTTCTTTCTCATTTAATAAGGACACCTCACTTCCCTGCAAGGACAGACCTAGGGAGTTAAGGTAGGCAAGGCTAGACTTTGCATTAGAAAATAATTGGGAGTTGGGGCACCTGGGTGGCTCAGTTGATCGGGCATCCAGCTCTTGATCTCAGCTCAGGTCTCCATCTCAGGGTTGTGAGTTCAAGCCCCGTGTGGGGCTCAGCATCCCCCAAAAAACAACAAAGAAAATTATTGGAGTCCACTCCCCAGTAGAGGTAAGTAAATGATCAAGGCTTCAAGCGTCTATATCAGCACTGTCCAAAAGAAATATAATGCAAGCCATATATGTAGTTTTACATTTTCTAGTAGCCTCATTAAAAAGGCAAAAAGAAACAGGTATAAAACTAATTTAATAATATTTTACTTAGGCCAGTATATAAAAATTATTATAATTTCAACCTATAATTAATATTACAGCTATTAACTTATTTTACAGTTGCTTTTTCATACTAAGTCTTTGAAATTTTGTGTATATTTGACACTTTCAATACATCTCAAGTCAGACTACTCATGTTCCAAGTGCTCAAGGCATGTGTGCTAGCGGGTATCATATTAAACAATGTAGTTCTAGATTATAGAGAATTATTATAGCAGGCAAAAAAAGCAAGAGCTAAAAATAAGGATGAAACTACCAAGCAGCCAAGTATTTATGTAGTTTAGTGAGACAGCTTTTCCCTTTTGGACAGAACTGGAGATGCCCTTATCCATTTTTTACCGATTTAATTCTCCTTTTCTTAAGTCCATTAACCATTCATTTCTATTAACACATTTTTCTTCTAGGGCACAACATCACTGATTTTCAGTTTTCCTGAAACTCCATGGCCTCTATTGAGAGGTTATTACTGAAGGAAAATTATACTCATGATGGGTAAATTTCACATCATTACATACTAATTTCTTACAAATTCATTCTTAGAAACTTATCTCTTTGATGTTTTCTATGCATCAACAATGGGCAAGATATTAAAATTATTATGGAAGATCATTCAGTTAGCATTTATTGAGCACACAGTGATGGGCAATGGGTATACAAATATAATTAAGACGATATCCCTGCCTTTCGCAGTTTACAGTCTAATAGGGAAGTATCTTACTTTACAAGTCACTGTTCAAATCTTTTTAAATGTGTCTTTAAAAGTAATCATGCTTACTAGAGTAAGTTTGGAAGTTGGAGGGTTAATTTTACATAAAAATAATATATTGTGGAAAAATCATAGAATATGGAAAAGCATAAATCAAGTATAATCCTACTACTCAGAAAGTACCACTGTTAACATTTTGGCATATTTCTTTCCCATCTTCTATCTGTGCTTCTATTTTAGGATCATACTGTATGTACAATTTTCTATACTACAATTCTGCTTACTGTTTTATTGCACAATTTTCCCTTGTCATTAAAAATGTTTTGAAGGCAAAATGACTATAAAAAGTTATATCTATGTGTGTATATAATTTTTCTGAATGTGCCCACTTGGACATTCAAATTGCTTACATTTTTTCACTTTGATGAACGTCTTTATTCTCAGATGTTTATCCAGTTTTTAGATTATTTCTTTAGAGCAGAGTATAAGAAATACAATCACTGAGTTAAGAATCTCAACAGTTTGAAAGCTTTTAGTACATATTACCAAAGAAAAGATCGAACTGGTTCTTGCTCCCTTTTTTCCCCAAGTTATTTTTTTAAAAAATAAGATATCATAATCACACTTTAATCATACTTTAAATACAATTTTACATTCTACTTCTTTGGCCTAACAAGAATTATTTTTGCATGTTATTACATGCTATGTGTAGCCCTCTTAATAGGTGCATAATAATCTTTGGGTATAATTACAGTCTGCCTAATCATTTGTCTATTATTGGAATTTAGTCTTTTTCCAATTTCAACATCATATATAATGTAATCTTTGTGTATTAAAACAGACCTTATAGTAATTTTGATCTAAGCTTTGAAAGCTAGCTCTGAGTTCCCTGCTAACTTTTTTTTTTTCCTCCTCCACTCACTTTTAATTAGTTCCATGACTTGGGCAAGTTACTTCACTCTTTCTTCACCCGCTCAAAAAGGTTATAGTTTTGGAAATATTTGCTTCATAGAGTTGTGAGAATTTCAATGAGATAATATAATGAGTCTAGGATTGTGCCTGTTACAAAATCAAGTACTCAACAAAAATAGGATTTGGAGGCATTATAAAAAAAATCCCATTTCCCTTGATATGTTTAAACCAGACACCAATAAAACATAAAAATCTTGATTAGATTAGGATTAGTAGAAGACCTTTTTCTTCCAGTGACCCCACAGTCTTTTAGAGCTTGTCTTCCCAGCGCGAGTTAGTTCTCCCAGACCGCGGGAGCTGAGATGGCTGCTGAAGTAATTTTCAGTGAAATTTTAAGCGACTATGACTGCTTTCAATCCCCCTGTTCCTGAGGTAAGGATTTGTGAGAAAAAGTGAGGGTGAGGGGAAGAGTGGGGTATACTGAGAAGCTTTTGACTTTTGGTTTGCTAACAGGGACCTCCTCTTGTCAAATCTCCCCACTCCAGCCATACACATCCTGTTGGGGTTGTCTGATTAACTAATTTGGTTGGGCTCATTTGAATCTGGCTGTAAAGCCGAAACTTGGTCTGGCTACAAATAACCCTCTTGCAAACTTAGCACCGTCGTTCCTTGCTTTTAATAAATGTATAGTATCACTACTACAAAATGGCAACCCTGCTTTCCAGGGCTAGGTCTCACAGGTTATCTCAGAGTGGAAACGTGTGGTGGGAACCTGCCTGGAGGAATTCCTCTGCGTCTGAAGGAAGGTTTGGGGGCTGGGAAAGCGTTGAAGAATGAGGGTGGCACCCAGATCCCCAATCAGTGCAAACATTTACTGACACCTACTATGTACAAAGAAGTGGAGCTGCAAATATAAATAGGATCCAGCCTCTCATCTCCATACTCTCACAATGCAGGACAAAATGATTAAGCGCAGTGGAGGTAGGCCTGCTTGTCATGGGAAAGGAGAGGCTAGCTGAAGGTTTTGCACCAGAGGTGATGCTGGGGTTTGCAGTGGTCTGGTTGAAGAGGGACTTTGTGTACAGAGGCACAGAGCCGGGTGCAGGTACATCCACTGGAATGAGGAGTGTAGAAATAACATTTGTGAAATAGGCTGGTCCTGAGGCCTCTAAGGCCACGGTAGAGTTTTACTTTTACCTGGCCAGCAAAGGGGAGCCAGCTCAGTCTGGTAGCGATGGAAGGGTGACACCGTAATCTGAGAGACCTGTTAGGGGGCTGTAGCAAACAGTCTAAGAAACAGGCTGAAACTGGGGCATAAGCAGAGGGCTTGGAAAGTATGCCTGTGCAAGGAAGACAGTTCAGACAGGACTAGTAGCTCTGGAGTGAGGATTTCTCCCCGCTTTCTGGTTTGGGAGACCCGATGGATGTTGGTACCAATAACCTCGATGGGAAAAGTAAGCTCCTTATTGGAGAGCTCCATTCAGAACCTCCATTTCCAGCAACATTCCATCTACTGGTCCTTTCCTGGTCAGCAACCCAGTTTCCAGAAACCGCCTCAATGTTTTCGGCCTCTGCTTTCCAACAGCTCTCTAGTTGGCAACCAGTAGTGTCAAGATGGCGGCCCCCCTAAGGACTAGTCATGTGACCTCGGGTTTCTATTGCTTGGAAGCCTCGCGGTCCGTTGCGGGGCAAGGTTCACCTGTCACGAAACGGGTGTTAGCCCTTCGAATCTCACGAGCCAATCGGCATCTGAGACGGCCATTGCGGCGAGGCGATCGGAAGATTGGCCCTCTCCCGTCGCCCAGCCAGCGGCCAATCACCGAGCATCATATACTTCGCGGACCCGCCTGGAGGCGGTGGGTGGGGGGAGCAGGAATGTCGTCACAGCGTGGCGGTATTGTTACCTAAGGACGAGAGGAGGTGGGACGTATGTTGATTGACAGACCAATTCCCCTACCGGGATTTGAGAATTTGGCGCAATATTCCCGCCTTAGGGGTGGGGTCTTATCTGATTGCCAAGTAATATTCCCCAATGGAGTCCTAGCTCATGGTGACGGGCAGGCTGCTAGACTAATGAATCCTCGGCGTGCCCGGCGCAGTTCTCCAATCGCCGGCTGGCGGGCCCCAGTCTGAGCGGCGATGGCGGCGGCGGCGGCGGCGGCAGCAGCAGCGGGGGCTGCGGGCGGTCGGGGCTCCGGGCCGGGGCGGCGGCGCCATCTTGTGCCCGGGGCCGGTGGGGAGGCCGGGGAGGGGGCCCCGGGGGGCGCAGGGGACTACGGGAACGGCCTGGAGTCTGAGGAACTGGAGCCTGAGGAGCTGCTGCTGGAGCCCGAGCCGGAGCCCGAGCCCGAAGAGGAGCCGCCCCGGCCCCGCGCCCCCCCGGGAGCTCCGGGCCCTGGGCCTGGCTCGGGAGCCCCCGGCAGCCAGGAGGAGGAGGAGGAGCCGGGACTGGTCGAGGGTGACCCGGGGGACGGCGCCATTGAGGACCCGGTGAGGGAAGGAGGGCGAGCGAGCAGGCCCGGCCGTGTCATGGGAGGCCCAGAGCTCGGGCGAGCGGGAGGCAGGCGGGGGGTGGGGGTGGGCGGGGAATAACGTGGCTGGGGCAGGGCTGGGGACGGATCCTCGACCGCCAGAAGGGGCCCAGCCGGGTTGATTCGGGCGTTATGGGTGCCTAGTGTTGCTCTAGGGAAGGTAGCTTGCTTTTCTTTTCATCGTGACCCGCGCGTGGGGCGAGCGAAATGGCCGAGCATGGTTAGGGCCGCGCTCCGACCGAGAGCAGGGCACAGCCCTTGCGTTGGTTCCTCTTAAGCTCTTCTCCATACTCTCTCCACTCCTTGTAGGAGCTGGAAGCAATCAAAGCTCGAGTCAGGGAGATGGAGGAAGAAGCTGAGAAGCTAAAGGAGCTACAGAACGAGGTAGAGAAACAGATGAATATGAGTCCACCTCCAGGCAATGGTGAGTAACTGGCGCTTGCACGCGGAGCCCGGGGTCCTTGGAAGGGTTGTGCGAGCACGGGTTGTATGGGATTAGATGCTTGGGACCTTGGAGCTGCTTGTCTGAGCAATTACTGGGCAGGTGCTGCGGTCATAGTCCATTGTGTGTTTCTCTGACTTTAGTGAGGCAAAAACCTATATTTTGGTGATGGTAATCTTGTGCCTTTCTTTGTCCTTTTTACAAATGTGTTCTTCTTTGTTCTTTAATCCACCTCTACTCTTTGTGGAGGTTGCTAACTGGCATTTGACCTTCAAGTCTCATAGTTCTTCCTTGAGTTGGAGACCCTTTAGTTAGGAGTCCTAAGAGAAACTGCTCGATTGCAGGGGGGTGGGGGGGGCTTTCCCTTTAATCTAGAAATGTTGAGTTTGGGTTCCCTTGATTTTGTTCACTTTTCAAATGATTTCAGTCAAAGCTTTTCAACAGGGACTTGATTTGGGGGCAGGAGGGAATTCCTATACTGTTTTCTCTGATTTTTAAGAATGTGTTAATCTGTTGCTTGATTTGTTAAATGTTCAGTGAGTACCTATTGTGTGCTAAACAGTATTCTTGATAACGGGTACAGCAGGGAACAAAACAGACTAAAATCATTCCTTCACTCTAGTGGTAGTGGTAGTGGTGCAAAAATTGGTCAAGTAGAAAACCAGCTTTTTCCCCCTGATTATTTTTTCTTCAAAGCTGGCCCAGTGATCATGTCCATTGAAGAGAAGATGGAGGCCGATGCGCGTTCCATCTATGTTGGCAATGTATGTATTAGGGTCCTGATTGGGGTTGGGGAAAGGAACATCTCAAGGATAGGTGGTGGATTTGGGGAGTATTGGGAGGGTTTGGAGGAGGTAAAAGGTAATGGTGATCAGCAGAGGCTCTGGAGTTGGAAGAGAAAAGATTAGTTTCTTAGAGAACCAGATTTGATGTGCCTTGTCGTATATGGGTGGCCCAGCCCAGAGGCTAGGCAGGGTCCTTGTGAAACATGACTGCTTCTACCCCCACAGGTGGACTATGGTGCAACAGCAGAAGAGCTGGAAGCACACTTTCATGGCTGTGGTTCAGTAAACCGTGTTACCATACTCTGTGACAAATTCAGTGGCCATCCTAAAGGGTAAGTAGGGAAGTAAAATCAGGTCATTTTAATCATATTTTAGAAATAGATAAATTATGTTTTATATTGAGCAGTAAGTTAAAATAAGCAGTGTTCATCTTACAAGTTCGGCCATTAATGTTATCTATCGGGTTGCACGTAAATGCCTCAAGAGACCAGACAGGTAAAGATGAAGGCTAGTGTGGGTGGGATCATGAACTAGAAGAGGGAGGGACAGCTTTTGCTTAGCCCCAGCTGGTTCTGCTATATGGAAATACAGGTCGTGTGTAAACTATTTTATAATTTTCCAAGATTAGCTGGAAATTTAGATTGAAGTCTTCCATTCAAAAAATTTTTGACAAATAATTAAAAATGTGTCTACGCTGTTACTTAAGCAGAGCATACCTGCGAGTTGGATTTGACACGTAAGCTGCTATTTGTAACTTCAGATAGATGAAATGACAATTATTTTTTTCAGGTTTGCATATATAGAGTTCTCAGACAAAGAGTCAGTGAGGACTTCCTTGGCCTTAGATGAGTCCCTATTTAGAGGAAGACAAATCAAGGTAAGCTCCATTGCCCATTGCTGTTTTGGTTCTGTGTAAACACTCCAGGCCTATTCTAAGGCTTTCTTTTGTACATCCCTCACTCAGGTGATCCCAAAACGAACCAACAGACCAGGCATCAGCACAACAGACCGGGGTTTCCCACGAGCCCGATACCGTGCCCGGACCACCAACTACAACAGTTCCCGCTCTCGATTCTACAGTGGTTTTAACAGCAGGCCCCGGGGTCGCGTCTACAGGTCAGGATAGATGGGCTGCTCCTCTCCCCCGCCTCCCATGAGCCCTGTATGTTTCCTTCTTTCCTGATCTGAGGAACCTCCCTCACTTACCCTCCCCTTGGTCTCCAGGGACTTGGTCTCCTGCCTGTGCAGGGTGAGGAAGGTAGTTGCAGGCCAGGCCAGGAGGCCAGTCTCATCATCGTTTTCTGGAGCAGGAATTGGTGATAAGGGCTGGATCTCTCCACTCTGTTCTGAGAGATGCTTCTTCCCCCAGCCTTTTTTTTTTTTCCTTGAGAGTTGGTGGCAGTGAAGGTGTTTACACAGCAGGCCAGGAAGAACGGCCTCAGAGTAGTGAAGGCACTGCTTGGACATTTGCTACTTTTCCCAGAGTTAAGGAGGGGTTGAAGATTGAACCTCCCTTGGAAGAATACCAGAGGCTAGTTGATCCTCCTCAACAGCCATGTGGGAGGATACTGAGATATTTACTCTTTAACTGAGCCAGTGTTTTGCAAGGTTAACTTTCTCTCTGGGCCTTGTGTGGTGCCCATGTTGCTTTACTATCATCTCTCTGCCTTTAAATAGACAGAGTAGGCATGTAGACCTTGGTTTTTCTTAAGATTTACTTATCTGCTCCCAGGAATTAGGGAGGATCTGATGGTGAAGGCTTGGGGTTTAAGAGAGGTGAAGAACTGAAACTGGATAAATAATGAGTCAGTTTTCTTGTCCCTATATCTCAGATGCACTTTTTTGCCTCTGGCAAGGTATTCTGTTAAATTGCCCCCTCCTATTTGCCAGGTGTGTCACAGTTTTTGGGATTGTGGGGTCAGTTTTAGGATACTTGGAAATTTCTTTCCCCCATTCCCTGCACTGTAACTGGGGCAAGGGCCCACGGGGAGGGGCTTGTGCTGAACTCCTAAGTGATCATGTTAACACCTAACTCTCCTTCTTTCTTCCAGGGGCCGGGCTAGAGCGACATCATGGTATTCCCCTTACTAAAAAAAGTGTGTATTAGGAGGAGAGAGAGGAAAAAAGGAAAGAAGGAAAAAAAAAAAAAGAATTAAAAAAAAAAAAAGAAAAACAGAAGATGACCTTGATGGAAAAAAAAATATTTTTAAAAAAAAAGATATACTGTGGAAGGGGGGAGAATCCCATAACTAACTGCTGAGGAGGGACCTGCTTTGGGGAGTAGGGGAAGGCCCAGGGAGTGGGGCAGGGGGCTGCTCATTCACTCTGGGGATTCGCCATGGACACGTCTCAACTGCGCAAGCTGCTCCCCTTGTTTCCCTGTCCCACTTCACCCCCTTGGGGGCTGCTCAAGGGTAGGTGGGCATGGGTGGTAGGAGGGGTTTTTTTACCCAGGGCTCTGGAAGGACACCAAACTGTTCTGCTTGTTACCTTCCCTCCATCTTCTCCCTAACTTTCACAGTCCCCTCCACCTGCTCCTGTCCTGCCAGATCTGCCACCCACCCCACCCCTCTTTTCCGGCTCCCTGCCCCTCCAGATTGCCTGGTGATCTCTTTTGTTTCCTTTTGTGTTTCTTTTTCTGTTTTGAGTGTCTTTCTTTGCAGGTTTCTGTAGCCGGAAGATCTCCGTTCCGCTCCCAGCGGCTCCAGTGTAAATTCCCCTACCCCCTGGGGAAATGCACTACCTTGTTTTGGGGGGTTTGGGGGCGTTTTTTGTTTTTCAGTTTTTTGTTTTGTTTTGTTTTCCTTTGCCTTTTTTTCCCTTTTATTTGGAGGGAATGGGAGGAAGTGGGAACAGGGAGGTGGGAGGTGGATTTTGTTTATTTTTTTAGCTCATTTCCAGGGGGTGGGAGTTTTTTTTTTAATATGTGTCATGAATAAAGTTGTTTTTGAAAATAAAAATTTGTTTGGCCTTTTGGGTGTAAGGATTATTTATCTATTTTCCTATTTTCTCTTAGATCCCAGATGGCTGTTAATTCTCCTTTGTGGAAGTGCTGGTGTTGTGGAGGGGAAGTTCTCACTTACCAATTAAGGAGTAGGAGTTAAAATTACAAGAGGAACATTGTGTATTTAGTTGAAACTGATGAGTTTTCTGGGTAGCATGCTGCCTGATTGGCATTCGAGAGGTACACCGAATGAGTCTGGGATGTGAAAGAATGGCCAGATGAGAGTGATCTAGTAGCACGTCAGTGTGCACTCCTGATTAAACTTCACATGCAGATGAATTACCTCCACCAGCAGCACTGGAGTCTTAGCTTGGGGTCTGGGTAGCTTTTCTTGTCTTTACCTCAAGGTAAGCTCAAAAATGAGGGGAAAAGGCAGCAGTTTGCTAAGCTTATGCTATCTTCTGTAGCCACGTGGTCACCACTTAATATGCTCAGCTAACTCATTTTGAATCCTACTGTTAATTAGGACTTAACTGGTTTTCACTGATTTAGTATCTTGAGTTTAGTACTTGATCACATTAATAACTGATTACTCCATTTTATATTCTTAATGTGAGGTTGGTCTTAAAATTCTTGGGTGCTATATAGCCCCCTGGCCCTGCTCCAGTCTTCATTAACAGGATTTTTTTTTTTTTAGAGAGTGGCTTGGTTTTTTTTTTTTTTTTTTTTTTTTTTTGAGTTCATTTATTCATGAGAGAGAGAGGCAGAGGGAGAAGCAGGCTTCTCTCTGAGTAGGGAGCCCAATGCAGGACTCGATCCCAGGACCCTGGGATCATGACCCGAGCCGATGGCAGAGGCCTAACCATCTGAGCCACCCAGGCACCCACTTACAGGATTTCTAAATATCGAAACCTTTATATATTTTATTGTACCACTCATTTCTGTTCACAGGATATTTTATGGTTGCCTCTGACCTAGGTGCTCTCTTCAGTAATCTTAGGTTAAAGAAATGAGGGACCTATATATCCATGAAGCCTTACCCCACTTCTCAAATGGCTTTGTATTCTCAATTCTCAGGTCAGTGTTGGACCACTTTAGCATTTGCTCGGGTATTCTGCCTCCTGTTGCGTCATTTGTTAAGCATTCCGGGATCTGTCTGTTCTCTAACTAGATTCAACTAGAATAGTGCCTTGTAATCTGAATGTGGAGATTTCTGTAGAGGCTGATTAGTAGGAGTCTGGATAGTTTCAATATCAACTTGGCTAGAACAAGGTGGAACATCTTAATGCTGGGAAGTGTGAATGCCTTGAAGCTGGGAAGGTTTCTTCTATCCACCAGGGGGCACTAAATGGCTATCTAAAAAATCCCTATAAATTGCTGGATCTTGGACAGGGTGAATGTCATTTTTTTGACACTTCGTTTTTAATTTTGTATGTCCAGTCAATTCTCAACATCCTGCACATTCTCTCCATTCTGTTTTAACTGCTTGAGCAACTCCCTGTCTTTAAGTGGGCTCCTGGTAGATGTGTGGCTCCAAACTGTTGATGTTGCCAGAAAGGCCCCTGTTCTACCACCAATAATTACAAATGTACTTAGGTGTGGAACTAAGCCCTTTCCCAGTTTGATCCTGTTTAAGTTTCCCTGCCACATCTTGCTCTACATCTGATGCCCTGTGCGTTCTAGTTGAATTTTATTTTCCCGTATTGATCGTGCTGTACTCATTCCATCTATTCTGTCAGAATCATAAGGTGTAAGCCAAGGTATAAAGCCAAGCACCAAAGCCAGAATCCTTCATTCCCTAGTCATGAATGAATCACTTATGCTCTTAGGGCAAATTGTTCCTATCTCTGTTTAGCACTTCGTGGTTTTATAATTAAAATAACTACATCTCTGTTTCCCCACTAGACTGCAAGCTCCTTGAGGGCATGGATTGTGCCAACTTAGTAGGTGCTCAGAAGGTGTTAATTCCCCTTTGAGTTCCCTTTATCCTGGACCTGCTGGTTCCTATAGTCACAAGAATCAGATTTCCCTCCTTACCTGGTCTTCTAATTTTTCCTGTATCTTAGTGATTTTAGGGGGAGTGGCATGGAAGGAAAGTTGCTTTCCTTGGGAAGGATTGCTTATTTTTTGGTCAATCACTCCTGATGAGCCACCTCTTAACCAAGAGATTGGAATGAATTTAGTCTCACTGGAATTATGGGGGAGGGAAGTGTTTAAGAGATTTGGGGGAGCCTGTCTACAAGATTTCTCTGGAGTGAGAGTGAGTCAGAGATCTTTAGAGGGACTATGACTGAGAAAACGAACGAAGACAACCCAGAACTTTTTCAGATAGGATTTGCCCAACCTCACATCAGCAATAGAGAAAAATGGTTGCTGTTTTTTTTCAAACCTTTTTTTTTTTTTTCCAAAAAAATGGTTGTTCTTCTATATGGTTGAAATGAGTAGCCTTTCTTAAATCATGATCTAATTTTAAAACATCTTTGAACTCTGCTAATGCTAATTTTTCATGCTTCTTTCCCTTTATTTGTGCTTGTGGTAATCACTGATTCAACAGACATTTACTATTTACCAAGTGCTGGGCACTATTCCGGGTGCTAGCATTTGTTAAAGACGAATCATTTAGTAGGAGAACTTTAATTTTAATTTGCTGAAGCAAAGTGTCAGTTTGCCATAATTCTAACTTGCATCCCACTGAAAGCTGTATAGGTTCTGTTAGATATAGTTCACGTACCATAAAAATTTACTTTTTAAGTGTACAGTTCAGTGGTATTTAGTGTAACATTTATATGGTGATGGTTAATATATATATATATATATATATATACACATTGTCACCATTACCTAATTTTAGAGCATTTTCATAACCCCCATAGAACCCTATATCCATTAGCAAGCACTCCTAATTTTCCCTCCCCCTAGCAACTATTAATTTCTGTTTCTCTGACTATGCCTATTCTGGATATTTCATATAAATGGGGTCATACAATATGTGGCCTTTTGTGTCTGGCTTCCTTCAATTAGCATCATGTTTTGAAGATTCCATGTTGTAGCATGTATCAGTACTTCATTTCTTTTCATAGCTGGGTAGTATCTTGTTTTGACTGACCACATTTTGATTATCCATGAGTTGATGGACATTTATTCCTTTTTTTTTCTTTTTTCTTTCCTTTATTATTAGGGATAGTGCTGCTACAAGCTACATGATTTTCTGTAAACATACTTTTTCATTTTTCTTAGGTATATACCTAGGAGTGTAATTGCTAGGTTATCAGGTAATAAACCATGTTTAAGCTTTTGAGGAACTGCTGGGCTGTATTTGAAAGCAGCTGCATCATTTGATGTTTCTACCAGCAGTGTGAATGAGGGTTCCAGTTTCTCCACATCCTCATCAAACTCATTACTGTCCATCTTTTTGATTACAGCCATCCTAGTGGGTATGAAGTGGTATCTCCTGTTTTTTATTTGCATTTCCCTAATGATTAATGATGTTGAGCATCTTTTCTCAGGCTTACTAGCCATCTGTATATCTTCTTTGAAGAAACGTCTGTTTGGATTCTTTGCCCACTTTTTAATTGGCTTATTTGTCTTTTTATTGATGAGTTGTAAGAGTTCTTTCTATATGCTGAATACTAGATGCTTATATATATAATTTGCAAGTATTTTCTCCCACTTTGTAGGTTGCTTTTTCACTTTTCTTGATAGTATCCTTCGAAGCACAAAAGTCATGAAGATTTGTGCCTATGTTTTCTCCTAAAAGTTTTTTTTTTTTTTTAAGATTTCATTTATTTGAGTGAGAGCGTGAGCGAGCACAAGCAGGGAGAACAGCAGAGGGAGAGGGAGAAGCAGACTCTCCACTGAGCAGGGAGCCTGACGTGGGGCTCGATCTCCAGACCCTGAGATCATGACCTGAGCCAAAGGCAGCCGCTTAGCCAACTAAGCCATCCAGGTGCCCCTGTTTTCTCCTAAAAGTTTTATAATTTAGCCCTTATATTTAGGTCTTTGATACATTTTGAATGAACTGTTGTGTGTGGTGTGAAGGAGAGGGCTACTTCATTCTTCTGTATGCAGATATGCATTTTTCTAAGCACCATTTGTTTAAAAAACTGTTCTTTTCCTCATTAAATGGTGTTGGCACCCTTGTTGAAAATGAATTAATTAACCATGAATGTATAGGTTTATTTCTGGAGTCTCAATTCTACTGCATTGATCTGTATAGCTGTCCTATGCCAGTACTACACTGCGTTCATCACTGTACCTTTGTGATAAGTTTTGGAAGTGGGAGGTATGAAGCCTCCAAGTTTGCTCTTTTTCAAGATTGCTTAGCTCTTCCGGGTCTTGTACATTTTATATGAGTTTCAGAATCCGCCTTGCCAGTTTCTGCAAAAAAGAAAGCCAGGATTTTAATAGGGATTACATTGAATTTGTAGAACAATTTGGGGAGGATTGCCATTGTAACAATATTAAGTCTCCCAAACTGTGGAAGTGGTATGTCTATTTAAGTCTTCTTTAATTACTTTCAACAATGTTTTGTAGTTTTCAGTGCGTGTCTTAATGCTGCTGCTTTTTTTTTTTTTTAAAGATTTTATTTACTTATTTATTTGACAGAGAGAGACACAGCGAGAGAGGGAACACAAGCAGGGGGAGTGGGGGAGGGAGAAGCAGGCTTCCCACGGAGCAGGGAGCCCGAAGCGGGACTCGATCCCAGGACCCCGGGATCATGACCTGAGCCGAAGGCAGATGCTTAATGACTGAGCCACCCAGGCGCCCCTTAATGCTTCTTTTAGTACGTTTATTCCTAAGTGTTGTTTTTTTGCTATATTAAATGGAGTTTTCTTAATTTTGCTTTCAGGTTGTTCATTGCTTTGGGTAGAGGTACCGTTGATTTTGTACATTGATCTTGTATCCTACAAGTTTAATTTTAAGTTTAGTAACTTTATTGAACTTGTTTGTTTAGTTCTAAGTTTTTTTGTGTGTGTCTAGTCCTTAGGATTCTATATATACAAGATCATGCCATCTGCAAATATAGTTTTACATAGTCCTTATATTCCAGGTGTCTTTTTTTTTTTCATTTTCTTGCCCCATTTTCCTGGCTAGAACCTCCAGTACAATGTTGAACAGAAGCAGTGAGAGCAGACATCTTTGTCTTATTCCTGGTCTTTGGGGAAAAGCTCTCAGTTGGTCATGATAAATAGGATTAGCTGTGGGTTTTTTCAGTCTCCCTCTATTCCATGGTTGTTCAAACACTTCCTGTTCTCTCTGCACACCATTCATATTCTGTCATACCTCTGGGCTTTGAACCGTTCCAGTCCAAATATCTGACAAGCTTTCCTTGACTGTCTCCAAAAGAATAGATCCTTCCTTCCGCAGAGCCGCTGCAACACTTTTTACATTTCTCTGCATTTTCCATATAGGATTGTAAGTATTAGTCTCACAGTGTTTGGAACTCTCGCAGGGAAAGACCATGGCCCTTCCCCCAGCGCTGAGGCAGCACCAGACAGTTGTGGATCATCAGCAGAAATTGGTTCCGGGGTGGCCAGGCAAGGTTGACCGGATAAGAGGAATCAGAGTGGCCTTCGTGTCATTTCATGTAACTTAAGGTTAGAAATGTACCCAGTATATTCTTTTAATATAGAATATATTCCCCCTCAATAATCCACTATGGCTCATAGTTGTGAATCCAACTAAAATATTTCTAAAATCTGTTTCATGTTCATGAAAGTAGTCATTTCCTTACTTGCCTGGAAAGCTATCTCCAGTTCCTGCGGTATCTTCTAAACTGATTACAGGATAAGTAATACTTTCATGGTGCTTAGAACTATTTTCTATCTGGCATGCAGTAAGAAGACTGCAGACTCTCAGTTCTCTGGATCTGGCTACTTTGATTACTTAACAGTCACATAACCTTGAATAAGTTACCTTTCCAAACCTCCGTCTCCCCATTTGTAAAAACCTAAAAAATGAGAACTGTTTCTCATGGGGTTATTGATGAGGGTCCAGTGACATATGTGGTTGGTGAATTTTAGAACAAGATGCCAGTTGTTTTAGCTATACACGCTGACCCTTTTGACCTAGACTATGAATTGCTTAGGGATAAGGGACTGTATCTTCCTGTGTTTCACTGATGCTTCTCGAATGCTTTCATTTTCTTTGCCTTCACCTCTTTGTTGAAGTCAGAGAATCTTGTTCTCTTTCACCTACCCTCCTACAGGAGCTGCTCTAACTTTCTGAGAGTTTTTACTTTTTTCCCCTGAATCTTCTTCCAGTGGGGTGCAAAGAATGGATTTACTGGAATGCCCCTTTGACACCATTCCTCACAGTATGTATTGGATGGTGTCATTAGCATATAAATAACTCCTTGGCTTTACAGGGGATCTTCCAAAAATCTTACAAGAGCTTTCTTTATCTACCATTGTGTTGGTTTTCACCAAATCTCTGGAGACAGTAGTGAATATGATCTCTTGTTTTATCATTGTCTATCCCAAGCTAAACAGTGAACACTGGAATCAGTTACGTTGTTCACAGACATTGTTTTACAGAATGTATGATACAGAGTACATAACTGAAGGAACTGGTAGAGTTGAAAGTGCAGCCAGAAGGCCCGGGTTTGAGTCCTGGCTCGGCCATTTAATGGCAGATCCTTCTCATTTCCATGTCTCAGTAGTTAAATAGGATAAAAATAATACCCACTTCAGAGGGCTGTGAAGATTAAATGAGAAAGGTTCTTACGAGTTCTCCAGGACCATGGTTAGTATTGAGAGTCCTGCAGCATGGCTTAGCGCATAGAGCTTTGGCCCTCAGACATGGATCGGCAGAGGGGAAGGAGAGAGGACACTGGTGCTACAGGAACCTATGGAGAACGGGCCTCCCTTCTCTGAAAGAGGCTGGCCTCAAGACCAGTTTCCCTAAGAATCCTTCTCTCCAGGACCACCTCACCCTTTCCTACCTTCAGGCCTTTGCTCTCCCTATAGCCTTTGGGTTGAAAGCACTGTACTTTTCTCCTAAGCCCTTGCCTGAGGACTTCCTGCCTCTCTGAGTGAAGTCTCACCTGCTTCAGGATGCAGCTGTTTGGTGCTCCAAACCACTGGCCTCTCTTCCTCCTCATTAATATTCCTAGTATTAGATGGATTTGTAAGGTCCTTGAAGGATGGCCTAAGCCCTAAATATCCAGGATGGTACCTGTCACAGGAAACATTTGCTGAAAGAATGAACACATTAATAACTTTCTGAACATCTATTGTGTCAGGCTTTGGTGTTTTAAAGTTAAAGTTCCTGCCCTCAAGGAGCTGACCACTTAGTGGGGTAATTTAAGAGGCATTTGTAATACATGATCTTGTTTCAGAGCAACCCTTGAAGGGAGTTGGAGGTAAAGAGATCCACCCAAGGTGGTAAAGCCAGGCCAGGGCTAGTCTGAGAGCCAGCCAGGCCCTGGCACTGAGGGAAAAGTAATAGTCTCCTATGGCCAACTCCTGGGGTGCTCCGAAACTCACTCCTCGCTTCTACGGGTAGTGCCTAAAGATTGGAAGGAGTTGGGAAGGTGGCCACAGTGTGCATCAATGAAGAGCTCTAGCTCCAGGATCTAACTGTGTCCTAGCTCTGTCACTCATTAGCTTTGTAACCTTGACCAAGTTACTGAGTCTCTCTGAGTATCCGTTTTCTTACCTGTAAAAGAAGAATACTATAGTGGGCATCCATTGTTTTTACCTGCACAACATCCAATCCTACTTCTGCTAACAGCACTCAGTTGTGGCTTTCCATCTTCCCAGTTATCAGTAATATGGGTAGGGATGCAGGCATGTTACTCAAGCTAGCCAGTCATTTGCTGTCTGGAAATGAATCATCAGTGGGATGATCCAAAGATGGAATCCCATGGGAGGTCATTCATCCAGGTGAGGCCCTGGTTCCTACTCCCTGGAGAGGGGGCCTCTCTGGTTCCTGACCTTTTATGACTAGTTCTGCTTCTCCGTCTGTTCTGTGAGCTCCCCACCACATCCCTCCAATAAATTCCCCTTTTTGTTTAAGTTCATTATGGTCAGTTTTTATTGCTTGCAACAATAAAAAAACTAGTTGATCCAAACACTGACCTTGGGGGTGTTGGAAGGACTAAATGGTTGAGTGGAGTTTGTGAAGTGCCTAGCCCAGTCTTAGCAGCATAGCAAGCCATCCATAAAGGGTGGTGGTTGTGTGTAAGTTAACAGAGAGGCAAGGCACAGGAAGGTGGGGAGGGAACTGATTTTGGTTCCACTCAAAGAAACCTTCCCCCAAGAGACAGGACAACAGAAGGGAGGGAAGTCCAGGCTATGGTATGCTCATTTATTCAAAATGTCTTTATTGAAACAGAATGATAGAGCAAGAAAGAATGAGGTCTGGGAGGATGTCTTTGGGCACAGGATGGAGCCCAGACCTAGTGGTTACACTGTGGAGCTCACTCCCTGTCCCCTGACTCTTGCCAAGGAAGTGAACACAAAGCAGGGAGGAGATGGGGGTGGGGACAGCCCTCTGAGCCCTCCTTGATGGCTGGCGTGAGGTGCCTCTGAGCCTTCTGGGCAGCCCTGCCTTCCTCACTCAGTCCTCCCAACCTGCTTGCCAGGGCCTTACGCCACCTTTCAGTACGAGCCAGCCTCCTGCCAGGGTGCTCAGAGGCCACTCAGAGGGCAGGGTTGGGGGTGGCGAGCAGTGGGACATGGTCACAGCGGTTAGGGGGTGGCTGCCGCAGCAGGGAGGGCCGGCGGCACAGCTCCCCATCCCGGAGCACCTCGGGCAGGAGCTTGCGCTTGGTCTCCGGCAGAAGCATGATGCTGAGGATGCAGAGGAGGGCACAGGCCGCCAGTACCACATGCTGCAGGAAAGCTCCATGGCCCATGTGGAGGCGCTGAGCTGGGCCACTCAGCCCTCCAAGAGCCCCCAGTGCCATGATCAGGCCCAGGCCTCGGCCCCTGGTAGAGACGGAGGAGGCGCTCAGCCTCTAGCTGTGGGCCTCACCCCAACCTTTCTCCAGCAGCCTTCCCTCCCTCCCTCAGGCCCTTCCTCAGCTGGAGCAGCACTGCTCTCACCGGACAGTGGTAGGGATGACTTCAGCAGCAAGGAGGGTGCTGAGGATGCCAGCAGCTTGGGAGGAGAAGAGGCCAAGGACAGAGAAGGTGGTGATGGCAGCCTCGTTCAGATCTGGAGTACCAAGAGGGAGGATGTGAATGGAGGTGAGATCATGCTTGGCCTAGGCCCTGGCATCATCCCCTTGGCTCTCTGATCCCATGGCTCTAGCCGGGTGGGCTCTGGGCATCCACTAATTGATTGGGAGAACAGACAGGGTTGTGTGGCCACAGGGAGGACTGTGGAAGGTCTGGGCAGGGTCTGGTCTGGTCTTGGGGGGACCTGTGCCAGAAGCAGTGGCTGAGCCTGTCTGAGGCACCTCTGCTGGGGTTCCTTTGCTCAGCCCACACTGTGGGGAAGGGAGGATGCTCACAATCCCACAGGCCCAGCAGGACCAAGGACGCAATGCCTGTGAGGGTCATCGAGAGTAGCAGGATGCCCCGGCGGCCAAATCGGTCCACGGTGACCCCCAGGAAGACACAGGCCAGGGCTGCTGTGCCGCTGGCTAGCAGGGAGCACAGGTAGAAGTCCGATGGGCTCCCTCCTCCTCCCACAGGCTGGTAGCAGTGGCGAATGGCGTGGGCAATAAAGCTGTGAGAAGGGGGGTAAAGCAAACAGCAGTGTCTGAATCCCCATGCACAGCCTTCCACTGCCCTGGCTGCCCTCTGCAGGGGTCCTCAGGCCTTCCCCACCCAGCCAGCCCCCATTCCAGCTACTGGCCTGGCCCTTGGCTCAGACACCCAGGCTCACTTGGTGAAGCCCAGGATAAGCAGATTTTTCCAGATGTTGCGGTAGTTGAGGAGGGAAGCGAAGGAAAAGGAGGATGTTGCAGGGAGAGGGCAGGTGTTCTCCAGGTCTTTGGGAAAGAGAGAGGAGCTGTCTGTTAGAAGAAACAGCTGAGAATCCAGGGTCCTCCCACGTGGGTGGTGGGGACCCTGGGAGGTGGCACAGCTATAACCATGGAGAGGGTACTATCGTGTGCATGTGAGGTATCACCTATAGGGACCCCTGTCTCTTACCCTGCAGGGCCTCCTGTGCCTCTTCTCCCAGCATCTGCCCATGGGGCCGGTTCCGCTCAGCCAGGATCCTCAGCACGGATTGGGCCTCCTCAATCTGTCGCTTCACTATTAGCCACCTTGCAGACTCCAGAAACAGACCAGGCCAGCTAGGGATGGGGTGGGGGTGGGGGTGCACTCTGAGGTCTCCCATCTCCTGATCCAGGGGTGGGAAACTCCCACCTCTGAGGGGCCGGGGCTGGGGCAGGTCTGGACAAGGGGTAGTGGAGAAGAGGAAGGGTCTCCAGGCTAGAGCCAGGCTAGAGATAGAGATGGGGATGGCCAGACAACAGGTGGAGGATGATACTAACCCATAAAACAGGAAGAGGATGCAGGGAGCGGTGATCATTCGCTGCAGAAATCGCCAGTCCTTAGAGACAAGGGCCAGGCCCAGGAACAGGAAGTGCCCCCCCCACCCCCACCAACTCCCCTGCCAGGGCCACCCGAAGCCTCTGGGTTGGGTCGCACAGCTCCAGGCCTAGAGATACAGGAGGAGACGCCAGGGAGGAAGGAGGAATGGGAGAGAGGAGAGAGGGAGGGAGGACAGAGAACGAGGTCAGACCCCGAGTGGAGGCCGCAGCCATCACCTCCCACAGACTAACCTCTGAGTGGCAAAGAGTGGAGAGACTGTTCAGTCCTCTCTCCTCTCCTACTCAAACCTGGGAGGGCTCAAGGGCCAGAGTCCCTGGTGAGTGTTCATTCCTATTTTACAGGCCCTTTCACATCAGACCTCTTATTTGACCTTCATATCAACCCTTATCCAAGGGCATACAGCTATCAGGATTTCATTTTTAAATAAGGCACCATTCTCTGACAGCAGTAAGTCAAGGGCAAGGAAGGCCTTAAAGATTTGTGTGTGTGTGTGGGGGGGTTGCGAAGGAGGAGGGGTGTGGAGAGAAGCAAAGACCCTGGATCCTTCAAAGGCTAGGGCAAAAAGACAGTTGAGATCCTGGACAGCTGAAATTTGGGGCTATGAAGGGACTGAGGGGACCCTAAGGGGCAGTTGGAACAGCCTGGGGATGCAGACAGGCAGGCAGGAGCCTCAAGGGAAGGACATCTGGGAAGCTGCCACTCACGCATCAGGTAGACACCAAGGTCAACTCCAGCAAGTAGAAAGCCTAGGAGGAATCGGAGGGCCATGACACCTGTGGAGGAGCCTGCAGCAGCCCCTCCCACTCCACAGGGGCCCACCAGCCCCAAGGTCAGCAGCACAATCCCTCGACGGCCGAACCTGGAAAGGGAGGAGGGCCTCTGGTCACCCAGACTCCCTGGAAGAGGAGTTGCTGGGTGGGGCCAGGCTGCCGGCTTCAAAGCTGGAGGTGTGAGGATGAGGCCCTGGGATAAAAAGTTGGACAGGCTAGAGAAGATGGGAAGGGATGGGGACCATGGATAAGCAATGTCTGGGTTCTGGGCACTGGGGCGTAGCTATGGATCTGCAGGGGATTGACTTGTGGATGGGCCTGTTGGTCAGAGATGAGAGCATGGAAGTGAAACCTACCATTAAAGGAGATTAGATAACTGCTTAAGGGACATGGAACAATTGATCCTTGGGGATAGAGCTATTGGCCAATGGGGATAGAGCTTGCCTTGCTCAGACTGGTCAAAGGAGATGAAGTCATTGATATATGGGGTTGGAACTATAGATCTGTGTAGGCGAGGTCATTGGCTACTTATGCACGAGGATAATATTTGTGAAGATGTAGCTATTGATCTTAGAGAACTGAATCATTGATTTAGGGGGATGAGGCCATTGTTCCATGAGTTGGTTCATGGGTCAATTAATCCATAAAGATGGTCAGTGGGGATGGGGTCACTTGCCAGAAGATCCAATGATCCATGGGACTATAACTATTTATTAATCCATGGGGTAAACTTTTGATCAATGGGCATGATCATTAATCTTTGAAGACTGGACAAATATCTTTGGGGATGAGGCCATTGATTCATGAGATGGGGACATTAGTCCTTGGGTGGATGGGGCTGTTGGTCAATGGGGAATGAATCTATGGGGGTATGATTCGTGGGGATAATCAGTAAGCAGGGGTTCACAGATTAGGGAAGCTGAGACTATTGGTCAGTAATGATGGTCACTGACTATGTCAATGAGGACAGGGCTACTGATCCTTGGAGGCTGGACTATTGATCTTTGGGGATAAGACCACTGATCTGGGGTGCCTGGGTGGCTCAGTTGTTAAGTGTTTGCCTTCACCTCAAGTCATGATCCCAGGGTACTGGGGTTCGAGCCCCACATCAGGCTCCCTGCTCAGCGGGAAGCCTGCTTCTCCCTCTCCCATTCCCCCTGCTTGTGTTCCCTCTCTTACTGTGTCTCTCTCTGTCAAATAAATAAAAATCTTAAAAAAACAAAAAAAAACAAAAACAAAACCACTGAACTATGGGGATGAAGATAGGGGTCAGTGATCATTGGGAAGGGGGACTGATCCCTGAGAGTGAAGCTTCATTTTCCCATGGAGATGAACTTATTGGTTAATGAGGCCAAGGCTACTGAATTTAGGAGACTGAATTATTGGTATTTAGGAATGAGGGTATTATTCCATAAGAACGATGCTACTGGTCTGTGGGAATGAGACCACTAATGCATGAGAATGGGTTGTTGACCTGTGGGTTTAGGAACATTTGCCTAATGGGTGTGTGGCTATTGGGCAGTGAAGATAGGTATTGATTTTAGGGATTATTGAATGTTGGATTGCGTTTGATCCATGGGAGTTGAGCTATGAATCCATTTGGATGGGACTGTAGATGGGTGGAGATGAGTCTAATAATCCATGAAGATGGTCAGTGGAGATGGAACACCTGGTCAGTGGATGGTGTCAAGAATCAGAGGAATTGGGAGTTTTGATCCCTGGGAAGAGCTATTGGTTGGTGGGAATAAGCTGTTGATCTTTGAGATGAGGCCATTGATTCATGCAAATTGGGCTTTTGATCTGAGAGGATCTAAGAGCACTGAAGATCCATGAGGATGGGACTATTAATCTTGGGGGGGGGGTTTGCTATTGTGGTTATTGATCCATGGGGGCTGGACTACTGACCCATAAGGGTGGAGTCATTTGTAGAGTTGAACTACACAGGTCAGTGAGAATGTGGCTGTTGATATTTAGGAATTAACATAATGATCTGTAGGAATAAGGCCATTGAGATGAAACCTGTCATGTAGATGGGGCTATTACTGGAGATGAGTCTATTCATCTATGAAGATAGAGAGGGAGGTGGTTAGTGGTGACAGGGACAATAGAGGAGGAGCTAGGACTTTTGATCTGTGGAGGCAGGGTTTTTGGTCAGTTGGGATGGGGCTATTGTCTTTGAAGATGAACCCTTGATCCATGGATATGGGGATGGGGGAATGGGTGGTATATTATTCCCTTGTGCAGAAGAGGTATGGAAGGAGTATTTCTTGATGGGGAGTGAAGTTGAGACAGGGCTGGGGCTGCATATCATTGAACAGAAGTCCAGAAGACTGCAGAGTCCAGTGAATCCTCTTCCACCTCGTGCAAAGGCCACCTGTCTGTGCTAACCACCCTAGCATCCCCTCCTCTCTACTTGCCCTGTCCCCACTGCAGCCCTCACCTGTCTGCCGGGTAGCCCAGGAACAGGTAGCCAGAGGCAAAGCCCAGGATGAAGAGGATCTGCTCCAGGATCACCTGCCAGCCCAGGTCACACACTAGATCCCACTGGGAATGTGAGAGGGATATAGCCGCGTGAGGCCTCGTGCTCCCCGCTCTGGGCCCGCCCCCAGACCCGCGGCCCAGCAGGCCGCCTCACCTGGCCGATGGCGTTGGTGGTGAGTACCGGCAACCCATTATAGTCCCAGTCCTTGAGACAATGGTTGAAGTCCGGCGGGGCGAAGCCGCTGCACGACGGGTCCGTACTGGTGGCGACGCGGCTGGCGGCGCTGGCTGCTAGGGCCGCGCTGGCGACGCTGACGCCGCTGGCGTTGGGGGGCTGCTCCCAGCCAGACGCGTTGGGGGCAAAGCCCCCGTAGTGGCAATGCAGTGGGGGCGCCAGGGTGAAGATGGGGTCTGAGGCCATGCCCAGCGCCACGAAGAGCACAGGCAGGCAGCAGAGGCCGAGCTGCAGCTGCTGGCCGCCGCCCAGCGCCCCCACCTGGGCGAGCAGCGCTTCAAAGCTGAGGGGGCCGGGGGGCACGGCCAGCGACAGGCTGCTGCCCATTCCGTCGCCGCCCGCGTCGCCCTCCCCCTCCCGCTCGCGCTCGCGCTCCCGCTCACCCTGCAGCTGCTCCGTGGGCACCGCATCTCCGAGGGTCCCGACCTGCTGGGGGGGTGGGGGGGGAGAGGGGTGAAGCGGAGAAGCAGAGAAAGCCGCAGAGCAAGGGAAGAGGGCGGGCGCGAGGAAGGTGGTCAGGGGCGGGGGGTGCGCGGGAGGAAGATGCCAGGCGCTTGGCGGCTGCGGGGGGCGAGGGGGGGGATGATGGCGTAGCCCCCAGGGCGCAGGCACTTACTCCGTTGGGGCTGGGGGTGATCTCTACAGTGCTGTCGATTTTGCTGCCGCCCCCGCCATTGGGCTCGGGGGTCCCGGTGGCCACCCGGGGAGCCAGCTTGCCGACCGCAGGGGCCCTGCCGGCCTGCACCGAAAGGATGCGCTGTCCTCTGGCCCGGTGGGGGGCCCGATGCCCGGACACAGAGGCCGGAGAGACCCCGCTCTGCAGCTCTGCAGCCGCGGGCGCCTCCTTCGTCTCTGCGATCTCTGTGCTGCTTTCCCCTCCCCTTCCTCCAGACTCTCCTCCCCCTTCCCACGTCAGCAGAACCTTCGGTCCAGACTCTTCGTCAGAGGGAGGAAGGGGGGCCAGGGCCCAGGGGCTCTGTCTCTGTTCCCTGGGTCTGCGGGCCATTGCGGTAAAAAGGAAAGAAAGCTGAAGGATAGTAGCTACCCAGGCAGTTGCCAGAAAGTCCTTCTTTGCTTCCAGTTCTTCCTCATCATTCATTCATCCAGCTATCCAGCCATCTTTCCACCCATCCACTGATTCCTCAGTAAAATTTATTAAGCGTCTGTTATGTGCCTGGCCTTGTGCTAGGCTTTGGGGGATGACAGGATGGAGAAGACCACCTTGAAGTAGCTTACTTGGGAGACAGCCATGTATACTGGCAACTACAGTTCAGGGTATGTGCATGGAGGACTGGGTTGGACCCTGTAAACAGCCCTGGTTGCGGTCCTCTACAAGACCACCCTGTCTTGTCATTTCTCAACATCATTTGGCACTGTTGACCACCCCTTCCTCTAAACACTTCCTTTTTTGGTTGCTAAGTCTCATACACTCCTCATTTTCTTTCTCTTGCTCCTCTTTTCTCCATGGCAGGCTCCTCCTCCTCTTTTTCACCATCATTGTGTCTGCGATCCTGATGAGGCTTGGTCCTGGGTCCTCCTCTCATTTCACTGTTCTTTCCCACCTTGAAATCTCACCCATGTCCACGGCCTCATTCACCCCGATATAAACAATACAAACCTGATCTCCAGATCTACATCTCCAGCTCCCACCTCGCTTCTGAGCCCCAGACCTATGAAGCCACCACTTATTCATCCTCTTAACCTTGGGTGACTCACAGGGACCTCAAACTCAATACGTCCAAGACCAAACTCATGCTCTTCCCCCTGTAACGTGGTTGTTCTCTAGTGCTTCTTTCCCCCAGTGAATGGTACCGTCAGCACTCAACAGTGGCCAGGTGCTCAGGTGACAGCCCTTACAAGGCCTCCTCCTTACCCTCATGTCAAATCCTTTACAAAATGCTGTCCATTTTACTTCCTGTGTAGTTCTTACTCTGCTTCTCTACATCTCTACCACCATTAGTCAAGCTACCTGCTGCCCAGACTGCTTGAGCCTCCTAACTGGTGTTCTGCATCCACATCATTTCTACCCCCTTCCCCTAGCCTTATTTCTAGTGCAGGTGGAGTGATTTTTTCAAAATGCAGATCTGTTCGTGTCCCTTTCCTGCTTAACAGCCTTCAATGTCTCCTCCTCGCCAACAAGGTAAATACTAATATTCCAGAAGCCTCATACATGCTCCTGCATGCTTGATCCCATGCTCCCTGGTGCTTCACCTCACTTCTCTCCCCAGACTGCACTCATCGTACGGGCCTTCTTTCAGTTTTTCCAATGCCACAGGGCCCTTGCACAAGTTGGTCTTTATGCCTGAGGGCTTCTCCTCTCCTAGTCAAGTTCTCATCCTTCAGCTATCAGCTGAAGCATATCTGCCTCAGAGAAGCCTACCCTAACCCCTAGACTTGCTACTCAAAGTGTGATTTACAGAACAGTACTCCCATGTCATCCAGGAGCTTGTTAGAAATGCAGAATCCAAGCCCTTGAATCATTATCTCCCTTTTAACCAGATCCCCAGGTATATGTACACTCAAGTTAGAAACACACTTCTCTAAGATATTTAATACCTAATACATACTGTATTCTCCAGTCTAAGGTTAAGGGCTAGAAAGGAGTGTGCTGTTAGTCTCAACCAGGAAGTCCATTGCCTCTTCTCTCTACTGAACCACACACTTCCAATTTGTCTCCTCTGTTCAGAAATTTTCCAAATATGGGAACTCTTCTAATACATTAAGCAGCTTCCCACTGCTCCTTTACCCCGACTCATTTCGGTATCTCTTTAGGATTTACTTTGGTGCGGTCACAGCCAACATTGCTTGGGGATCCAATTGTCCTTGTGTCTGTCCTGAAATTGTAATATAATCCCTTAACTTTATGTGGCACTGGGCCATTCACATGCGTTATCTTGTTACGGCCTCACAACCCCGTGAGACCATTATGATCATCCTCCTATTAAAGGTAAAGCCGGGGGGGCGCCTGGGTGGCTCAGTTGGTTAAGCAACTGCCTTTGGCTCAGGTCATGATCCTGGAGTCCCTGGATCGAGTCCCGCATTGGGCTCCCTGCTCAGCAGGGAGTCTGCTTCTCCCTCTGCCTCTGCCTTCCGCTCTCTGTCAACCGAATAAAGTCTTAAAAATAAATAAATAAACAAAACAAAACAAAACAAAAAGGTAAAGCCAGGACTCAGAGGGACTGACGGGATTTACCTGCAGACACATAGCTGCATGGCAGATCTGGGACTTGCACTGAAACCTCTGACTCTATTTCCAGGTTGATCTCTTGACATTCTTTCTGGGAGATGATGGAGGATAGCCCTGTTATAAGTCTTCAACACACAAGGGTGAATTTGGGTGACTCCAGAGTCTGGAAGTGAGTTTTCTTGGAGAGTGAAATGAGAAAGAAGGAACCCAAAATGGAGAAGGCAAAGGCATAGAGTGGGGGCAAGAGACTCAGACTGTGACTGAAGTTCGGGGTGCCTCTAATCCAGTTACGGTGCCAAGGTGTCATCTGGGGAAAGTACAACGGAAGCAATGGATATGTGGCTTGGACTTCTTCCCTGTGGTAAGTGGCTAGAGTGATCTCCCATCTAAGTCATGGCTTGTCAATTTCACCAGCGCTTGAGGACTATGGACTAACAGCACATTGCATTCACTTGGCTCCTTGGCTCCTCTAAAAGGTGTGTCTAGAAGGATGGTCAGCAGGAGGCCTGGGAAGGGGGGCTGAAGGGGCCAGACCTTCTTGCGTTAACCTAAGGGAGAGGGCACCCAGGCCAGCCAGCAGCACTGTCCAGTTGGCCAGAGCTGTCCTGTGGCGCCAAGCTGAGGATAGGCCTTCACTGGGGTGATCTCTTCAGCATGGCACCTTTCAAGGCTCACGTGAGGCCAACCTCTCTCCACATGTGCACCTCTCTAGTGACATTGTGTGACAGTGAAGTCTTGAAGGAAAGGCCCGCACCCCAGTCAGTAATCTGTCTGCCTTCTGGGAATGCTAGTTCTCAGACTCTTCTTGATGCTCTCATCCCTGGGGCCTCAGCTCAGATATCACCTCCCCACCATCCTGTCCAAAGTCTCCTTCAATGGCCTTTCCCTCATCCAGTTAGTCCCTCACATCACCCTGTTTATTTCCATTACCAGCAACTGTTGAATCTGTGGCAGGTATTTTTTTTTTATTTACTTATTTTAACTGACGCAATTATGTCCATCCCATCCCACGGTGTACCTTCAGAACTGTGCTTGGCACATCATGGGAGCTGAAACCCGCCAAATGAATAGTTACTGAAAATAACAGCAAAATCTCCCCCCAAACCTAAGGACATCCTGCCCACAGTGTGTGTCCCGTCGGTTTGGCCAAGGGCCACCAGGCCCAGCTCCTCCCCGAAGCACCCAAGAAGCAGAGGCAGAGAACCAGACAGCGGGGCTTACTGAGGCCCAGCTCTGTCCTGCCTCCCGTGGGGAGGAGCCGTCGGGCCTCTCCCAGACCTCCACATTTTGGGCGGTCAATGTCCTGCCCTCACTCTCGACCAACAGTGAGGTGCTGATGTTCTAGAGCCAAGAACCAGGACAAGAAAGGGGCTCCGGGTGGCCCCAGGCTTCAGCCACCTGCTTCTCTGTGGGGCCATTTCCAGAGGTGGGGGCAGTGCAGTGACCAAGAACCTCCACCCTAGGCTGAGAGAAAAAAGAGTCCAGTTCCTCCCTGCCCCAAAGGGCCTGGCACCTGCCCCTGACAAAACAGGGAATAATATTAAATATAAATAATTTATACAAAATGGCTCGTACAAAAACCTGCGGGAGGGGGAGGGACATCTCTGTGAGAGACTGAGATGACCGGAAGGGGAAAGATGCCCCCACCTCTCCCGGTCCCTAAAACGGAGCCCTCCGGCCGCCCAAGGCCCAAAAGGGAGCTCTGGCAGGCAGGAGAGGGGCGGAGCAGGGCCCCGAGGGGGCCCTCAGGGGGCCAGGCTGGAGAGCAGAGAGGTGAACTGCAAGGCCTGCCCTGCCAACTCCGCCACGCGCTGCGCCATCTCTCGGGCCGCAGGGTGGGACGGGTAGCCCAGGGCAGCCCCCTTGACAGCCAGCACTGTGGCCCGCAGTGCCTGGCCCAGCGCTGTACCTGCAGCCCCGACCCGCGCTCGCAGAGGGGCGGACGCTGCCAGCCGACCCAGAGTGTCCCCAACAAACACCAGGCGGTGAGCGGCCACCACCACCCGCTTGCCATGGGGCACGAAGAGGCGTGGGGGCTGCTTGGCCTGGGTGCTGGACATGAGGGCCGCCACGGCCGCCTGCAGTGCTGAGTAGTGGCTCTGGCACTGGCCTGCGTAGAAGTGCAGGAGCTGTAGGTCTCCGGTGGGCAGATCCAGCGGCTCCCCTTGGGACGGGGCCTCCTGGCGGCAAGAGGAGTGGTTGGCGGGCACGCTCCAGTGGTGCTACTCCGGCAGGGCTTTCCTCCCTCCTTCCCTTCCTCGGTTCCTCATTCCTTCCCTTCAGTCCCTCCTTTTTACCCGAGCTCCTCCCCCTGCCCACCAGAACATTTAAATTCTCATAGCCAGGGCCAGGAAAGTGCCCGGAGGAGCTGATGTCAGATCAATCTGGATTCAAACTAGTCTCTGAACTTGGTTCCTTCTCTCTAAAATGGGGCATCTGGCCCATTTTATGCTGTCCAGTATCAACATAATGTGAACCACGTCTGTAAGCAAAATTTTTCTAGTAGCCATGTTGAGAAAAGTAAAAAGAAAGATTTTTTTTTCTAACTCCAGATATAAAAATTGTTGTAATTTCAACATGTAATCAATATAAAAATGACTGACGTTTCTTTTTGTTCTAAGTGCAAAACCTGGTGTGCGTTTGTTTTATACTTACAGTGCCTTTCAGTTCAGACTAGCTACATTTCAAGTGCGCGGTAGCCGCATGTGGCTAGTGGCCACCATATTGGGTAGTGCCGTTCTAGTGCCTGCCTCCCAAGGCTGCGGGGCGGTGAATGCCGCAGCACGCAGAGAGGGCTTAGAACAGAACGTTGCACACGGTGAGCACTGTACCAGTACTGACTGTGGCTGTGATTAGTGCTGACCCGTGCGATGTGCTTAGCACAGGGTCCGCACTTGGCATCTGCCTGATAAATGGTAGCTATGCTTAGGACCATTCTAGACAGTCAGGGAGACCACCTCACTTTCCTGAGGCCCAGAGAGATTAACTGGTGACTTCAGGGCCCCTGGCTTCTTACTGGTGGAGCTGGGATTAGAAGCCCCGTCTCTTAGGAACCCAGGAATTCACAGTTGGAAGGAGCTTCAGAAGTCACCTGGCCCAGCCCAAAATTCTCTCTGCTTCCTTGGCTGCTTGGTTTTCTGATTCCTCTCCAACACATTCTTTCCCCTCTTTCTGAATTCCTGATATCCTTTTCCAGGTTCCAGTCCTTCCTGCTGAATTCTCGCTTCTCTCTACCCCAGCTCTGGCTCCCTGAGTTCTTACCCCCACCCTAATCTCTCTCCCTTGCTGCTTCCTCCAAGTTCCTGTTCCTCCTTCCTGTCCCCCTTCTCTAGCACCGTCCCCACAGGGTTACCTGCTGCTCCGGTGACCCCCTCTCCAGCAGTTCAGGATCCCCTGAGAAGGCTTTATCCAGGGACCTAGATCCCTGAGCTTTATCCATGCCCTGTGGGAGGGACCAGGGTCTCAGAGCAGGGGTGGAGGAGCAGGGCAGGTGTCCCCCACCCCTCTCCTGCTGTGTTCCTGCCTCTTCCCCCTCCCCCTTTCTTCCCCAGGTCTCTACAGCCATCAGAAGTTGCAGGCCCTTGACTCCAGGTCTGGGAGAGTTCTGGTGGCAGGTCAGATGGCTTGGGGACCCCAGGCTGGGTTTAAGAGTGTGGCACCAGTACAAGTGGTGGGACCAAGTACTGGGGTCCCAGGCCATAGGGTGCAGGGCCAGTGGAGGAAGGGAGGAGGGAAGAAAGGGAGGGTCCCTCTGGGCCTCAGGCCTCCTCACTCCTCCCTCTGGTTATCTTGGGGGGCATTTCTGGTGGGAGGGGAGCTCACCTTCAGGTGGACATAATCGTACTCCTCAGCCATCGGGATGCCCTCATACTCATTGTGGTGTCCTGTTGGATCGTCCTCTACCTCCCCACCCTCTGGATCCCCCTCAACCTTGGGGCCCCCATAGCCAGGCAGGCGGGGTGGGGGTGGGGGTAGAGGTCGATCCTGGATGCTGCCTTTCCGGCCTGGAGCAGGAGAGGGAGCAGGGGAAGGGCTGGGGGCCTCAGGGACAGGCAGAGCAGGCAGAGGGCGGCGGGACAGGCTCTCGGCTGAGGGTAAGCGGGGCCTGTGTGGGAGTGGGGGGCTTCTGGCCAGAAGCAGGGCCACGGTGTCCAGGTCATTGGAGGCTGAGGCTCCTGGGGGCTCTGGAGAAGGGGGTGCCTCTGGCCCCAGCAGGGGCACATCGTAAATGCCCTCATCGGTGCCTCCACCTTCCCCATCTGCCAGCAGTTCCTCTGGCGCTTCGTATAGATTGAGCAGGGCTGAGGCCCGTTTCAAGTTGGAGGGGGCAGCATAGAGGGGGGGCTCGGGTTCCCGGCCCCCCTCCCACTCGAGATCCGGTTCCAGCTCTGACGGTAGCTTTGGGGTCAAAGGCACATCATAGGGAGCTTCATCCTCTCCAGGGGGCTGCGGGGCAACCTGGGCCAGAGGGCGGGTGCAGGAGGCAGGGGAGTCATAGGGGCCACTGGAGGGAACTCGGACGGCAGTGGGGGGCACGTCGTAGACCTGGAGAGGGAGCAGAGCCATCGGTTATCCTGACTCCGCGGTGGACGCCCACTGAGAGCCCTCTGTTCCCTGCCCAACATACACATGGATGTCTAGCCCTCACCTCCACGGTGTCTCCAGGGGCAGCCAGCTGGGCCCCACTCCCTCTGGGGACCTTGTAGATGGGATCAGGGGAGGGCGGGCAGGGTCCAGCCGGAGGTCCTAAGGTAGGACAGGGCCGAGCTGGGGGTGGCACCACATATACCTGGGGGGTCAAGACAGATGGGTGGGTCAGGAGTGGGGACAAGAGAAGCAGCTAATATACGCCATAGAGGAGCTAACACCCCTTCCAACTCCCCCCCCCCCCATGCCAATGGGATAAGAGCCCAGGAAGGGTGGCAGACAGGTTTCACCCAGCACCGGGTCCGTGAAGAGCAACGGTCTCAGGGATGGCCCTGCCCCACCTTGCTGCAGGTACCAGCAGAGCGGAACGGGGCTCTTCTGGCTTGGGGTGGGGAGGGCTCCAGCTCTCACCTCCTGGTCCTCATTGCTGTGCTCTGGGGCTGGATGTGGTGAGCCAGGCTGGGCTGGGGGCACCTGGGTGACGCTGGGCTGGGGTGCCGGGCCAGCAGGAAGGAGCTTCACTCTGTTGGCGGGCACAATGCCCTGCTGGCCATGCAGAGAGCAGAGGCACCAGCCATCCAGCCCACCGGCGCCCTCCCTCTGCAGTACCCGTAGAACGTCCCCTCGGCGGAAGGACAGCTCCTGTGGGGACTCAGCAGTGTTGTCGTAGAGTGCCCGGGCCAGCTGGGCCTGGTGGGTGAGGCGGGAGTGGGGAGAGGGGTCTCACACACATATCAGGTCATCAGGTCCCTTGCTCAGAAATATCAGAGAGCTCCCCATTTCCTTCAAGCCACAAATCTGAACTGACTCAGCTCTTCTTGACTGGGTCCTGCCTTGTCTCCAGCTTCATCCCTGTACTCTTCCTCTTCCCTTCTATTCCTTGAACTAGAGAAATTCTTTCCCGCTTCAGGGCCTTTGTACTTGTGGTTTCCTTGACCCAGAATGCTCTTGCCCTGACTCATTACCTGACTGGCCCTTTTGCATCCTTCATTTCTGCTTAAGTGTCTCCTTCTCAAAGAGGTCTTTTCTTCACTCTTCTCCTTACCCCACTCTGTGTCTGTCTCCACCATTGTTTCCTTCATCATACTTTATATTATTTGCCAATTTCGTTTCTTATTATCTATCTCTTCCCTTACCCTGTAAGCTCTGGGAAAACAGGGACTGCTATATTCCTGGCCCCTGTGAAAGGGCTTCACCTGGAATCAGGTCTCAATAAACATGTGTTGAATGAATTTCCTCCAAAGCTCTGTGTACATGAGAAAGCCCTGCTAAGGTCTGCCAGAGAATCTCCTTCACCTTCCCTGTTTCCCACTCAGCATCCCCCACAAGCGGAATTAGATTGAGTGGCAACAGAGACCCATCAGTCTGAGAGAGACTGGGAAAAACCCAGCCCAGACAGTGCCCGGGCATAAAAAGGAAGAAAACAGAAACTGAAGCAACTGTTTTGTTCTCAGTCTCAGCAAATAAGGTTCTATCAGAGGAAGCTGACGTTACCATGGAGAGGAGAAAGAGTATACACTCTACTGTGTGTGTGTGTGTGTGTGTGTGTGTGTGGAGGAGGGCCTGGCAGACCAACCAAGAGCAAACATTTATCAGCCTGTTTCCAGGCCTGTCTGGTAGGGACATCTAAGCTTTGTTGCTTTGAGAGCCACCTGCTCAGGTGGTAGGTCACAGATATCAAGTGCAAATTATGGATCCAGACATGGTGCAAGTCTTTACACTAATCATCTCATCTCATTTAATCTCAAAACATCCTTATGAGGAAGGAGCCATCATTATCCCCATTTGGAAAGGAGGCTGGGACAGATAGGGTAGGACTCTGCCCACAACAGAGAGCTGGTGCCGCTGGTGGAGGTGACTTGAACCCCAGGCTGTTTGACTCCAGAGCCAGCACTCTCAATCACCCCCTACTGCTTCTCCACGATCACAAACATGAGGTTCTACTTTCTTCTTCTTCTATTAGTAACTTAACCTCTTGGTTAAGTAGAGTCCATGACTCAAACATGACTCAAGCACATACGAAGTCTTCATTATACCCTACTTTCCTTTGCTATTCACCCCTCACAGGGCTCCGGTCTTGTGCTGCCCTTCGGTAGAATCAAGCTTACACCACTCACAGTATCGAAATATATTCTGGTTGTGTTATGCTTGCGAAGTGACCATGCCTGTGGGCAGGACCCCAAGCAGCGGTGGCGGAGAGCGGGTAGTGAGGCATCACCGGAGTAGGGAATCCATGTGGCCTAATTCAGTAAAACGTCTCAAGCTAAAGATCTCTGGCAGGGGTGCATTTGGCCCCCAGACCCTGGACAGAAGGAGGCCCTGCTCAGCCAGCAGGAGTGCATGTTTCTCTTGACTGGCATTTCCCTGCATGGAGAGGTGGTCCAGCCCTCATGGCTGGGTGATTTTAACAACAAACTGACTTTTCCTCTTGCCTGGTTCCAGATCAAACCATTTTCTGATTATATTTTGGCTTCTAAAGGATATTATCCCACAGAAAGAAAACATGCTAACCAGATGGCACAAATTCCTGGTTAGCTCAGCACTCTTCTTTCTAATTGTAAATTAGAAATTAGTGTTTTGGATTAGGCAGGGGGTGAAGAGCACAGTTCTGAGGCAGACAGACCCCGGGTTGAGTCCTGGCTCTGTCCCTTTCTAACTGGGTGACTTTGGGCAGGTTGTTTGAACTTCCCAAGTCTTTGGTTTCCTCCTTTGTAGAATTCCATGTCCATATCCAAATATCCATTTCCGGATAATAACAGCACTATCCTCACAGGGTTGTGGCGAGGACTGGAGGAGATAATGCATCAAACAACCAGGACAAACCAAGATAAAGCTTAGGACCAGCACAGGGCCAGTATATGCTCAAAAACTATTAGCTGTTATTAGGACCCTGTGAGTTTGATTAGCGTAAATGCCACTCCCCACCTCTAGGTAAAAAGAAAAATCTACCTCCTGGGACTACAAAGCAGACCAGCTGACCAGCTAGCCCTGAGCTACTGTTTTCAGGACCTCCCCCTCTCCAGGCTCTGAGTTAAGGTCTTCTCCCCATAATACAGATTGAGGAGCTAAAAGGAGTTTGGCCTGAGAAGGAGTGAAAACTGAACTCATCCTTGAGGGGTATGGGAGGATGTCAGGAGCCATGCTTCTCGCCTTTCCAGCCTCACAGTCCTCCTTCCCAGAGTACCCATTTGGAGGGGGTCAGAAAGCAAGCAGCAGCCTTGCTTTCCCCGGGAATCACAGGGTCTAGGGAAGGGTGGAAAGGGGACAGAGTTGTTTGGATTCACACCATAAGGCGTGCTGGGCAGAAAGCAGAGGTGGGGCTGTGGAGAGCTCCTCCTTGTGTTAAGGTTTGAATTCTGTCCAATGGGGCCAAACCTCTGGGCCTCACGACTTCAGAAACCCAGGCCAGAGTTGCTGATAGACTGATTGATGATGGGTGTGGCCACCTCTGCCCTACCCGCTCCTCAGGGGCCCGGCTGACTTGCGAGGGAGTGGCTGCCTTAACTGGGGGGTGGCAGTGGGCCACACGCTCTCTGGGAGGCCTCCTCCCACCGTCCCATCATGCCAGCTGTCTCCTCCCTTTGTCCCCAGTCCCCAGAAAGTGGCCAGAGGCTGGCTGACATCACCTCTCCTCCTCCCTCTATTTTCTCTCTCTCCCCTCCCGATCTCCCTCTTTTGCTCTATTTCCCCCCCTTTTCTCCATCCTTCCTCCAGAGAAGGGCTTCTTTGACCTCTCCCATTTTCCTGGAGCCCCCCCCGTTCTTTCAGCCCCCCCCCCCCCCCCGCCCCCAACCTTTTACTTGCCTCCCAATCACAAGCCCCTGCCAACCACCGGTGGCCATCTGTTCCCGCCCCTAAAACAGCAGATAGGACTCGGGCTAGGCTTGCCCCCTCCCCTCCATCCAGGGGCAGCCTCTAGAAAGAAAAAGAGGAAAATGGGGAGGAGGAGGGGAGAGGGGGAACCTAGACTCAGAAGCAGCTAGGGAAGGGGAGTGAGAGGGAGAGAGGGAAACAAAAGTGGGGGTGGGGGGGTGGAGGACACAGCCTCTCGGAGAAGAAAGGGCCCAGGGAGAAAGACAAAGAGAAGGCAGAAATAAAAGTGACAGGAGTGCAGGGCAGACCGTGGAGGCCTATGGCCCGCAGCCTCCTCTCCCTGGTGGACTCACCGACGTGGCTATGGCCATGGCCTTGGCCTCCCGCGCGGCCCGCTCCAGGCCAGGCTCGCTTTCGCTGACTTCAGCAGCGGTCGCCCCGCACCATGGAGGCGGCCCCCGGCTGCGGCGCCTGAGTCGTGGCCTCCGCGGAGGTTGGAGGAGGAGAAAGAAAACCCACAAAACTCCCCAAATGGGAGGCAGCTTGGCTGGGCAGGAGGAGGAGCGGGGCGGGCCGGGGCGTCGCTGCGGGACCTCATCCAAGGGCGTGCGCTCCGTGCCGTCCCGGGGGCCACGGGGTTGGCCGGGCCCCTGGAGCTGCCTGGCCTAGGCCGCGGGGGGACCCCGGGTCCGCATGGGCCGAAAGCTCCCTCCCAGGGCCGGGGCAGGCGAGGAGGCGGGAGCTGGGGCCGCGCTCGACGCCTCGCCAGCCGCTCAGGACGGCCCCGAGGGCTGGGAGAAGCCGCCGGGGCGGTTGGGCTGGACGGGCGAGTTCAGGGGCCAACCCTCCCCAGCCGGGGGCCGCGGCGGAGAGCGGTGCTCCCAGGGCTGTGGTCGGGGCGGCCCGGGGCCCTGCGGCGGCCCAGCTGCGAGGGGGTGGGGCGAGCGAGCACTGAGACGTTCGCCCCTCTTCAAACTCGCCCAAGTTGGCGAAAGGAGGCCAGGCTGGCGCCGGAGGCCTCCGAGAGCGTGGCGGTTGGGCTGCGTCGCCCGAGTGGCAGCGCTCGGCCCAGACACTCGCACGCCCGGCGGCGAGGCGGGCTCACACTCACGCACACTCGCCCTCAGCACGCCCGGGGCTCGGGGGGCGCCGCGACGGAACCTCGCTCCCCGCACGCGGGCTCGGCCCGAAGGGGCGGGACGGCCTTCCCCACGCCTCCGCGGGGCCCCCCCGCGCGCGCCACCCCGCGGCCCGCTCACGCGCACCCTCGGCAGGGCCCCTCGGCGCGCCCCGGAGTTCGGGGCAGCTCCCGGGTGTCTCTCGGGACGGAGAGAAAGGCCACAAAGCAAAAGAAGCAGCAAAGAGAAGGCGAAGGAGGAGCAGGGGCCAGGGTCCCGTGGACTCGCCTGGAGGAGGGTCGGGGGGGAACACTGAGGGGGCTGCGAAGGCTCCGAGGGGTCGCGCGTGGCCTTCGGGCTCAGCCCCCGCGCGCGCGGCTCCCCTTCCCTCCCCTTCCCTCCCCTTCCCGGGCTCCCGGCTCCCTCTCGGGGCAGTTCCTCTCTCCTCCCCTCGGGCCCTCTCCGCTCCGGCGCGGGGCTCAGTCCCGGGGATTAAAAGAAAGGAGGGAGGGGAAAAGGGAGGGGAAGGGAAGGGGCGGAGGAGAAAGGAGGACGGTCCCTCCAAAGGCGGGTGTTGAGTTTCAGCTCGGGACCCTCGGGCCAAACTGCACGCCCCCTCCCGGGCCCGCTCCCCGGCGCTTCTCGCTCCGGACTTCGCGGCGGACCTCCAGTGGTCTGGTGCGCTCCCGCCGGGGAGCTTCCCTCACCCCGCCACGCCCCCGTTCTGCCCCGCCAGCCCCGCGCCCCACTCCGCGTCCCCTTTCATGAGCCCCACATGTCTTTCCCGTGGAAAAGAAGCGTGCTCCTTCCTTTCTGGGGTCCTCAGCCGAGCGTCTCCTCTCCCTTGGCGTTGCCTCCGCAGCGGTGACAGGGTTGGCTGGCCGTTCCTGGGGAGGGGGGGAAGACGAGTGGGGGTCTGAGCCCGGTCCCAGAGCTGCGGGCGGGCGGGTGGTGCCGCCTCTTACACTCCTCTGCCAGTCTGGGCCTGTCCCCCGCCCTCACTCTGGCTCACTCTGCGGCCTCGGGGAGCAGGAGTGGGGACTGCGGGCACAAAAGGGCAGACCTCTTTCAGAGGAGCTGGGATCAGCTGAAAGGACAGGGTTCTTGGGTTCCCACACCTCTCCTTAGTGTGTGCTGTTTCCCTCCAGCTACCCCCATCTCCTGCTTCTTCCTTTTGGGGCACACCTCAAGGCCTCTTAGGCTGGAAGGGAGCCTCCCTTCTTCCATTTTTGAGGTTTCTGGTGTTGAAAAAGTGAGATGCCACACAGGATTGAAAATTTGTAGTAGATTTTCAGTGTTCACGTTGAACAAATTAACACTTCAAACCCATAAAACAGACAATGACTCTATGTATAACCTCACTTGGAGATAACATCAGAAGTCTGATTGAAGGCCCTTTGTGAACCTGAGGCCTTGAACAGGTGCTCCCCTCCTTCTCTCCTCACAGTGCACAGGCCCACACATCCAGGCATTTTCTAGCAGGGGAGGGGGCTGGCTCCTCCTCCCTGTCACCTGGGCACCTGTGAAGAATCCTGTGCAGAGGGGAGAAGTGGGACCTATGGGATGGGTTAGGAAGAGATTCTGGGGTGAGTGTGGGGATTGACAGTACAGTATTGGTTCTGGGCTTGGCTCAGAGATGGGGTGCAGACCTGAGCATGGGCCTGGGGATTCTGAATAGACTTAGACCCCTTAGGATGGTAGAGGAACTTAGAAATTTCCAGATGGATCTGAAGGGAGAGCTCCGCATCCCAGTCCAATCTCCTCCAAACCCCAACCCCAGGGCGGGGGCCGGGGGGGGGGGCGAGGCTGGCTGCCTGGAACACAGACATTCAGTTGCTGGGGAGTGACTTGCTTTGCTCTGCCCAGGGACTGCCAAGGTAAATTGGGGCCCAAGATGGAGGTGGGCAGGAAATCCAATTCCCAAAGATGAATGCTCAGAGAGGCACAAGGAGAAATCGATGGTGGCCGAATAGGCAGGACTAGGCAGGAAAGAAGTGCTAGGACCAGGCAAAATGGTGGTTTGGGAGGAGGGCACTGGGGCTCACTGTCCAAGCTCAGTGCCCGGGGAAATAAATGTACATGAGGGGAAGCAGAGTACAAACCTGCAGGATAACAAGACAGTGCTTCTGGAGTGCCCAGGCATGGAATGGAGCCAGTCAGACTCAGGAATAGAACCCTGGTTTCTTAGCTGTGTGACCTTGGTCAAGTTATATAACATCTCTGAGTCTCAGATCCTCATCTGCTGCAGTGTCTTCGGTGAAGAGTAAATATATGTAAAATGCCTAGCACAGAGATCTCCCTCAGTGGCTTTTCCTCACCTTGGCTCCCTGCCCCCACCCCCTCCTCCCTGCTTGTACTTTCATGAAAACTGAAAGTGTTTCTTTGTTGAGGCCAGGAGGAGTCTTTGCCCGTCCTTATCTCATCTCTGCCTTCTCCTTTGCAGAGGTTTAAGGCGATTCTACCTGTTCAGGGAGAGCTCTGGGCTCCAGGTGAGGTTGGGCAGAACCCAGGCTGGGCAGTTAGACCCTGGGTGGGCGGTGGGGGCAGCCTCAGGCAGCTGGGCCCTCCCTTTCAGAGCTTGTCCAGGCCATATTCCAGGGGTAGCAAGGAAGGAACCCCTCCATCTGGCTTTCTGGGCCCCAGTTTCTCTTCCCTTCCCAGCAGGGCCAACTGCTGGTTTCTTCCATCCCATATCATGAGTGTTCTTGTTCCTCTTGCTGCTCAAAACTTAGGTACTCAGGGCTTCTTCCAGTTCTCCTCTCTTGGGACCCCACAGCAACCAGATTGTCTGGGTTCTAATCCTGGTTTCAACACTAGTTGAAACAGACAATGACCTTAGTGACCTTGGCATGACCTCTTGGAGCCTCTGGTTCCCTGTCTGTAAAGTGGGAATAATAATGAAATCATTAGGGGCGCCTGGGTGGCTCAGTCGGTTAAGCGTCTGCCTTTTGCTCAGATCATGATCCTGGGGTCCTGGGATCGAGACTAACCCTCAGTGAGGAGCTTGCTTCTCCCTCTGCCTGCTGCTCCCCCTGCTTGTACTCTCTCTCTCTGACAAATAAATAATAATGAAATCAATAGCATCAGACTTTTTGTGAGGATTAAGAGATTCCTGAGAACAGTGCCTGGCTCATGCTATGTAAATGTTGGATAAAAGCAACTATTATTATTATTTGATGCCAGCCCTACGGGGGCAGCAGAAGGTCAAGGACACAGTGTGTGCTCTTGAGAAACTCACATCACATAGATCATGCTTGAATCCAGTCAGGACCTTGGAATAAAATCCAAATGCTCTGTCACAACCAGTAAGACCCTCTATGATCTGGCCACTGCCCACCTCTTTGCCTTATCTCATCTGGCTCTCCCCTTATCCTTTGTTCCCCATCCCCATTGTCCTTTCTGCTCTCAGATACTCCCAGCTCTTTCCCAGCTCTAGGACTTTGCCTATCTTGCCACCTCTGCCTGGACCACTCTTCCCCCACATGCCTTCCATCATCATGTCAAATTCCTCATCCTCGGAAAGGCCTTCCCTGGCTTTCCAAGTCCCAGCAGCACCCTCCTTCCACCTCCCTCCGCCCCCTGTCTCATAACACTGTTGCATTTTCTTCATAGCACTAATTATTATCAGAAATGATCTGGTTTCCTTGTTTATCATCTGTCTTCTCCTAAAATGTGAGCTTCACGAGGCAGAGACTTTATCTGGCTTGCCCTCTTCTGTACTCGTAGCATTCAGAATAGTCCTTGCCATATACTAGTGCTCAATAAACAGGTGCCGAGTGGATGAATGAACAGGGCAGCGGTGACTATGGGAGGAATCTGAGTAAGCCCAGGGCTTCTATGGGCGGGCACCAGCACAGGGCTGAGGGGAGGGAGTTGCGGGGCTATTTGTCCAGTTCACCCGGATTTTCCACGTGTCTCCCAGGCCAGACGAGTTTCTCTCTCTTATTTGCTTTCTTTCTTAAAGACTCATTTATTTATTTGAGAGAGAGAGAGAGAGAGAGAGTGGGGTGGGCAGAGGAAGAGAATCTCAAGCAGACTCCCTGCTGAGCGTGGAAACTGATGTGGGGCTTGATCTCAAGACCCTGGAGATCATGACCTGAGCCGAAACCAAGAGTTGGACACTTAACTGACTGGGCCACCCAGGGACCCCAGACAAGCTTCTCTTTGAAAGCAGGCTCCTAAGCCTAAGCATCTTCGTAACTAAAGGTGATACTACAAATAACTAGCAACCAGTACCATCATCACTCAGTAGTCAGGGCACGGGAGCAGTATTCTAGAGGCCTCCATCCGGGCCAGGCGTTCAGTGCTGGCTTATAGGTAGGTTATGATCCTAGAGATGCCCCCGGGCCGAGGCCAGCATGGATTTACCAGTAGGGGCAGAAGTATTTCAGCATTTTAACTGCCGGTGCTGGGCCCTCACGTCAGGTGTGTGCAGATGAGCTTCTGCAGACCCTGCTGAGTCCTGTGGTTTCAGCGGTATTTCGGGAGCAGAAGGTGAGGACTGGGGTGTCTTTCTGTGGAAGGGCAGGACAGCCACGTTCTGGCTTCCTGCAAGCCTGCAGGGTCTTGCCTTCCATCCCATCTTCCCTGCTCCTCCCTGCTGGGTGCTGATCCCTCCCCGCCAGGGGCTCAGCCAGCCCCCTCGCTGCGGGGGGCCATGCCTAGGCAAGTGAGGACAGGTGTGAGGTGAACTTTCCTTTGCTTCCGCCTCCAGCGTTCTTCCCATTGCCACCCCTATCTGCCCACACCCCCAAGGATTCCCTGGAAGCTGAAGTGACTCAGGGATTCCAAAACTAGTTCCCCCGGGAGGAAAACCCTCTGGAAAATGTTTCTCATGGCAGAGAATCACCCAAAGGAATCCCACAGAGCGGCTGGGAGATAAGGACAGAGGCTGAGCAAACCGGAGGGGGTGGGGTGCGTGTGACTCAGAGCCCGGGTTCTCAGGTCAGAGCCGATCACCACAGTGGGGGGAAAGGCCAGTCCTGGGGGCGACTGTGTGCTCACAGGGGCCTTCCCTCTGCCCCTTAGGGCTTTCCTCAGAGGACGTCTGGGTACAGAGGCAGGAGGACACCCCAAAGACCTCTCCTGAAAGGTGGTGTGGGTCTCTGGCAGCATCAGCAAGCCCAACAAGCAGCTGGGATCACTTCCAGCTCTTTCGAGCACCCCTCCTGGACAGGGCCAAGATGGGAAGATCTGGACCAATGTCAGGCTCTGAGGCTCTTATTGGTTTGGGGGACACCCATAGGGATCCAACTCTTGTGGAAGAGCAGTGCCCCCTCACAGCCTTTTCTGGGGTTAGGGGTTTCTCCGGAACACCAAAAGCCACCCTGGTAACCATGTGCCAGGCCAAAGGCGGGGGAATACGGATCTAGAGCAGTGGATCCCAGCCCGCAGGGCTGAGTGCCCGAGTGGGCAGGAATGTCCCATGGTGGCCTCTGGCAGGTTCAGGTGAGACCTGTCCCGGCCCAAGCCTGGGTAAGCAGGAAAGCACAGACAGGGGTGGGGGCGGCGCTTCTCTTCCATTTGCAGCTGACTGGGGGTCAGCCCAGTGTGGCACCTGCGTGCCAGGAGATTAGATTTGGAGCTGGTCGGGGCTGGAGTAAAAAGCCAGCTCTGCCTCCTCCTAACTGTGCAACCTTGGGCAGGTTACTAAATTTCTCTGGGTCTTAGTTTTGTCATCTGTAATATGGGTATATTAGTTTCCATCTCGTGGTTTCATTGTAAGGATGAAATGAGCTGATGCATGTAGAGGGCTTGGCCCTAGCCTGGCACGTGATACACAGGAGCCAAGGTCAGTGGCATGCAGAAGCGAGAGGGTGTTGGGGAGCATAGGGCAGACAGTGGGGCAATGGGAGTGGGGTGATGTGTTCCCTGCCTCAGTGCTTTTCCTAAGAGCTCCTGCTCTCCCAGCCACCACCTGTCTCTCCTACGCCCCCGCCTCACCCCCAGTTCCAGGCTTCCCCAAACCCACAACAACAGCTTCTCCCAATTCTCCAGACCGCCCCCTGATCTCATCACTCCTCTGCTCTGCAGCTGCTTTGCCCTACAGCATTTGAAGAATTCCTCCTCATTCTGCAGTTTAACTTATTCCTGGTTCCCTTTGTTTACTTTCTGAGTCCCTGGTTACTAGAGGAGTATTTTCTAAGGGAAAGCACATGCAAATCAGAAAACATGATTCTAGAGACCATGTCTGTATGAGTGTGTGTGGGGGGGTGGGTTGTGGGCGTGGGGGATGAAGGGGATCGATGGGCAAGATCGATGGGAGAGAAAAGGCTTGGAGGGAAGTAGGTGGCCTGCTCTCGGCACAGTGTCTCCCGGGAGGGGTGACCCCTGGCTGACTCATGTCTTTGGGGTTAGGCCTAGTTATAGCATTTCTGAGCACATATGCCCCTTCCTGGCCAACAGTGGCCCATGGAGCTGGGGGTGGGGCTGAGGTTGGGTGGACTTGTCCCATGGTCTGAGAGGGGCAGCAACCCTGCTATGGCCCTTGTCCCCAGTGCCCTTGAGTTGGGGTAGGGGCAGGCCTGTTCTGGAGCTGGGACCTCCTGCTGGGTCTTAGGTGAGGCTGTTAAGAACTAAGCCCTTCCCCTTCCTGGCTTCACCTCATTTATGCAATGGAAGCAACCACCCACATCTTCTTCCATCAGACCCTGCACGTCCAGCCAACAAACTGATGGGGTCAGGGCATTCCTGGCAGTCCTGTGGGTTTAGGCATCCCACATCCCTGGCCCAAAGGGGGTCAGGGAAGGGTGGGATAGAGGGTGGGGCAGCCACTGGAGAGGGTGAGGGGAAGTTAGGGAGTGGGTAATGGACAATGAGAAAGAAGTCTTGGGTGATGGGGGTCCTAGATGTTGGCGTCATTGAAAGCGAGGAAGGGGTCAGAGAACAGAAGGGTTAAGGGTCAAAGGAGATAGAGGGAAGTGTTCACTAAGGTGGGTGATCAGGAGGCTGTCTGAGAAGAAAGGGAATGGCTGAGACAAGGCCCTCAGTGGAGCATGGAAATGAAGCCTCTTGAAGACAGACCAGATGATGTTCCCGAATTTGGGGTACCAAGCCAACCAGGGAAATTCCCATAATGCCAGTTCTCCAATGCCCAGAATAGCAGAATACTATTACTTTGACCCCACACCCAGAAAGGTGCAAAGAACAGGTTTTCCCCAGTAGGCTCCCCAGGTGTGATGTGAATTATAACTTCCATGAATATAACATTTAAGCAGCTTTTGGAAACACTTTCAGGGTTTTTTTGGTTTTGTTTTGTTCTTTAATGTCAGGTCACTCCCTCCAAAAGGTCGTGGAAATAAATTTGAATAAACAAAACAGGTTTGCTGAAAATAAAACCAGGACGCCCCAGCTGCTCCAGTCAGCCTGCTTCTGCAAGGCCCTACCTGTCAGCCAGCACGGCACTGTGGCTGGGCGAGAAGCATCAGGCATGAACCAGGTGAGCGCGAGGGGGCCCGACGGGGGCTGAGACGTTGCTGAGGGTGGAGAGAGGCCAGGCTCCGGGTTTGGGGCTGGGGGCCAGGTGGAGCTGGAAACCAGGCTCTCAGGGAACAGCTGGGGAGGGAGCACCCCGATTAGTTGAGAGCAGTTCTCTCACTGGCCTTTCCCCGTAGGTGATCGTGTTCTTGGTAATGGCCATGGGAACCCACAGCCTCAATTTTCGGATCCGGAAGGACTGCACCCACTGGCCCAGATGCTGCCCCAGCAAAAGGCAGGACCCCGCTCATGAGTCTCTGAAGGGGAACACTGTGCTCAAGCTCCCCCAAGAGGCCACTAGCCTCACCCACCACCCAGAATCCTGCAGGGCCAGTGAAGACGGACCCCTCAACAGCAGGTCCATCTCGCCCTGGAGATATGAGTGAGTCTGTCGCCCCCTCCCGAATGCTAGCACGTGTGTCCATCAGGGTGTATGTGAGGGGCCCCGGGGGGGGTTCCACCCAAGTCCAGCCTGCCCGCCCCTCAGAGAGGCCATAAAGGTGTGGGTGTTAGGCAAGGCCTAGTCTGGGTTCTAGCTCTCACTCTTAGTGGGTGACTTTGAGCCACTTCCTTAAGGTTTCAAAGCTCAGTTTTTTTCATCTGTAAAATGAGGTAATACCCCCCAGGCCAACATGGAGATCAGGTGAAATAATGTACGTAAAATCTGTACTTAGTACAGAAAAGATTGGTTCTCTCCTTTTCCTCTCGTCCTCCTCCCCCTCCTTCTTCTTCTGTTCCTACAATGGGACATGTTTTTCTAACTGAAATATCAGGGACTAAGGGCATGCTACAGGCATGAAGCACCCCGATACCCAACGTGACTGCCCCGGTCCCTGGGTGGGTTATAAGTGTACCAAGCTAGTGAAACCCTCCACTCTGGGGGTGGTTATCTGTGATTATGGGCGGTCTTACTCTTTCGTTCAGTGTGCCACACAAATATTAAAATTCTCTATTGGTGCCATGATGCAAAACATATTAGGAAGCACAGAAATTGGAACAATGATGCAAAATATTAAAAATTAGGGCCTTAGGGATCCCTGTCTTGCGTCTTCTTGGGGTGCCTGTGTTCCCATTCCCCATAAGTCTAATTCTGGCTTGGCCTTGGCTTTGGGGATGGCTGGACAAGTTCAGTGGGTAAGGAGAAGGTCAGCTTAGGTTGAGACTAGATCCCGGGTGGAGACTCCAGGTCATCATGCTTTGAAGTGGTCTTGGAAGTCTGGCTGGGTCCTGGGCTAACTCCAATGAGGTGGGAACCACTTTGGAGATGTTGGGTGCCAGATGGCTGACTTGGCTGGGGTCCAGAACTCTTGTTTGGGGGCCGCGAACCCCTGATGACTACTTGGCTGATCTTCCCCAAAGTGTTCTTTTTGATGCTCATCCCACAGGCTGTTGCTCAGAAAAAAGTGGTGACAGTGAAGTGTGGGGAAAGCTGCTCCAGCCCTCACCCCTCGGAGATTCATAATGTGCCCAGCACATTAAAAGTTGCAAGAAGTCCACAGAAAAGAAACCATAAATTCAGCGTTTCCCAAACTCATTTGGCCCCGGGCCCCCTTTCTTGCAGGGTACTTATTAGGGAACCCACGCTGGGAAACGCGGCTCTAGCTGAGCCCCAGCTCATGAGGGCTTGTCTGTATGGAGAATGGTCTTACAACCCAGCGGCTGTTTCCTGCTAGCCCTTGGGAGGTCCAGACCTTTGGAGCGTCTACATTTCAAGTGTTGTTTTGGCCACAAAACCCTTTCAGAATAAGTAAATAAGTCTTTTTTTTTTTTTTTAAAAGATTTTATTTATTTATTTGACAGAGAGAGAGATAGCGAGAGCAGGAACACAAGCAGGGGGAGTGGGAGAGGGAGAAGCAGGCTTCCCGCCGAGCAGGGAGCCCGATGTGGGACTCGATCCCAGGACCCTGGGATCATGACCTGAGCTGAAGGCAGATGCTTAACGACTGAGCCACCCAGGCGCCCCAGAATAAGTAAATAAGTCTTACCGTGCACGCTTACATGTGCTTGTAACAGATGCATGAAAAGTGTCTGGAAGGATGTGCAGGTAATTGTTGACAGCGGCTCCCTCTGGGGAGGTGGACTGGTAGGGAGACTGATGTCCTCACTTTACAGTGTTTCATACTGGGATGTAAGAGCAGTTTTTACTTTATAATAATAATAATAAAAACCCTAACAATGTAATAACAATTACAAAAAGAAACCTCATGCCCGAGCCCAGCGGGTACGTCAGATGGAAGCAGAGCTTGGGTGGTGGAGGTCGCTCACCTTCCCCTGCCTCCACAAGGCTCCGGGGCCAGAAAACCACCCCACCGTCCCTGCCCCTCACTGCCGGCAGGGGAAAATAACTCCCAGAGGGGAGGGGGTCACTCAGCAAGTGGGTACAAGAGCTGGGACAAAAGCCAGGCCCACCTCACCACATTTCCTTCCTCCAGCATCACCACTCCGGCCCCCGCCCCCCCCATCCCCTGCCTGCCCGCCCCGCCAGCCTCCCTCCAGGGTCTGATGAGTGCTACCCCCACAGGTTGGACAGGGACTTGAACCGGCTGCCCCAGGACCTGTACCACGCCCGCTGCCTGTGTTCACACTGTGTCAGCCTACAGACGGGCTCCCACATGGACCCCCTCGGCAACTCGGAGTTGCTCTACCACAACCAGACCGTCTTCTACCGGCGGCCGTGCCCTGGCGAGCAGGGTGCCCGTGATGGCTACTGCCTGGAACAGAGGCTCTACCGTGTCTCCTTGGCTTGTGTGTGTGTGCGGCCGCGAGTGATGGCCTAGCCGTGCCGCCCGTGCCTGGTTCCTGGCCGGACCACCCGCCACGGTGAGCCAGGACGCCCGAATGCTCGACCCCTCCAAAGCACTACTTGGAGCAGCAGGACCGTGGGGCAGGATCGGGGACTTTGGGGGGAACCGCACGTCTCACTTTTTGGAGTGGGTGGGAAATGCGGGGTGAAGCAACAGAGCTGCTTATGGCCGCCGGAAGAGGACATCCTGGCATTTCCTCTTGGGAAAGGTCTTTAAGGCTCTAGAGCCTACCACCCCCATCTCTTCCTTTTCTCCCATCCCCAGCTGCCCTGGCACAGCACAAGCACTTTCTTGCTACTTTCCCCTTTCCCAATGGAGAGCCCCTCGTTTCATGTGTTCGTCCGTCCGTCCATCCATCCATCCATCCATCTATCCATCCAACACTCAGTGACATCTACTTTGCACATACCTTGGTGCAGTTACTAGGCTCTGAGGAAGAGGCTGTTATTGAGGATGGAGAGACTTATCCAAATAAATAATCTGTATTCAAAATGGCTTAATTTGTCTTGGCGTCCCTGGTGCCTGAACACCAGGCTCCCCAGCCTGATCCCTTCTCTTCCCGCATGGTCAGCCCTTACCTACTACCCTGTCCTGCCTTCCAGAGTTTCCGCTGTGGCCTCCCATCCCTCCCTTTCTCTGGCTCCCTGGCCTACCCCTGAACACTGGGGTGGGGGTCAGGCTGCCCTCCTGGCATGCTGGAGAGACAGAGGCCCATTGAGGCACTGCAGCAGGCACACAGCGCCCCCTTGTCCCCCCAACAATCTGCCTTTGTCCTCAGTCTTGGCTGCTACAGCCTGGTCCTGGGGGGTGCTGCCTGGGCTGGGCTCCAGCTCCCACCCTCCCTAAAAGGAAAAGGGAGAAAAGACAGCCAGGAAGACGGGAGTTAGGGGAGGGGGATGCAAACTTCTTCAGGCTTGGGTCCTTGGGGGGCTCCTAGTCTAGCTCCTTCCTCGGCTCACCTCCCAGCTCCTCCCAGTTTCTGTGTGGACCTCCTCCTTTCCCCCCTCCTCCCTGCTCCCCTTCTCTGGGTGGGGGTTGGGCTCCAGCAAGGGGAGGGCTGACCACTCCTCCCCGCCCCGCCCCTCCCCTCCCTTCCCCATGTGCTTCCTGGGGGGCTGGTGCAGGCACCAGCAGGGGCACTCTGGGCAGCTGGGAGAAGGCCCATCTGGGCAAGCCTCCCCGGCGGCCCCTCGGCCGGCCTGCCCGCTTCTCTTGCAGGTTTCTCCAAGTGCCTCCTTGCTCCTGTTTGCTTTCCCATCTCTCCAGGTTTCATCTTCCCAGTTCCCTTCTTGGGCCAGTGGCAGTGGGGGCTGTGCCTGGTGGGCTCCACGGAGATGCTCAGTGCTCGGGATCGCCGGGACGGGCCCCCCGCAGAGGGGGCAGCTGTGGGGCTCCAGGGCTTCGCTGTGGACAAGACCTTCCTCTCCTCCCTCCAAGGCATCCTGCTGGAAACTGAGCTGGTAACAGTCACCTCCCCAACCTGGAGCCTCCATCTCTCCCAGTTTGATCCCACTACCCCCCTCCCTGCCCAGTGCCCCCATTGGGCTCGCCCCTCAGCGGTCCCCTTTCCCGGCCTCTCTGGACACCCCTCCTGCCCCAGCTGCCCTGCCCTCACCTCCCTGCCCGCCCGCCCTCTGGCTACCTCTCCATCTGAAGGCCCTTACCGCAGCTTCAGCGGCAGGAGGAAGAAATGGTCTTAGGAAAAAAAGCCCCCCCCCCCCCCCCCCCCCCTTTTCCCTCTCCCCCCCCCCCCCCCCCGTGAACATCTGCTCTCAGGACAGAATCTTCCCCTGTCACTTAGTAAGACCTTAGTCTCAACCTAAGTTCTCTGAGTATATGTCACCGACATCGCCAGAGCTGAAGGGTCCCTTAGAGTCCACAATGGAGCATCTGCCTTCTAAACCTTGTCTCTTGGTGTGAACCAAAGGCCTTGTTTTGGTTCTTGTTTAGAGGAGTTTCAGACATCTGGGAGTGGGGAAAGTACTGTGGGATGGGGGTCCCTCCTGGGGTGCAGGGCTGCTGTGGGCGTGACTCCAGGGGCTGGTGTTCACTCTGTACCCTGGGCTTCAGCAGGACACCTCTTTTGTGGGTTCCATAGAATGATGCCCCCTGGAGGGGTGCAGCTTGGTCAAACTGCTGGGGTTGCTGGGAGCCAGGGGCTGGGGGAGCTGGGAAGCTGGAGACTGCCCTCGATGGGCAAACGCCCTGGAGTGTGGCTCTCCGCTACCAGGGATGGGCAGACCTCCAAGGATGGGTGGTGGGGGCCAGCCTGGGGGAGTTCCCGAGGAGGGGAAGGCAAAAAATCTGGCCAGGCCTGTGTCTCCTTCCTGGCAAGCTTCACACACTTGGTCCTGCAGGCCCTGACCTTCATCATCTTCATCTGCTTCACGGCCTCCATCTCCGCCTACATGGCCGCAGCGCTGCTGGAGTTCTTCATCACGCTCGCCTTCCTTTTCCTCTACGCCACCCAGTACTACCTGCGCTTCGATCGGCTGAACTGGCCCTGTCTGGTGAGGGACCCTGCCCCCGCACCATTCTGGTCCCTTTCTTCTCTGAAGGCGAAATTTTCCTTTTCCCTCCCAGCCTCTGTCCTTTCCCTGGGGCAGTACGGGGCCCAGCCCCTACACCGATTTCACAGCTCTGAGGCACTGACGAGGGGGATGCCCTCCCACTCACCCAAGGTCCCACCCCGCCCCTGCCCTGGCCCTCCTGGCCCCATGCCCCAGCCCTGCCCCACCTGGAGTCCTGGCTCCTAGTCCTGGACGCTCTGCATTCACCTGCATCCCTTCCCTGGCTCTCTCTCAAGTGCTTTATATCGTGTCCAGGGGTATCTCCATGTAGGGGTTCACAGTGCCTGAGGGTCAAGCCTCTGGATAGCCTGGAAAACCTCAGGGTGATGTTCTCTTGCCCTCTGACTTCCCTTTGACCCTGCACCCCCCCCATCCCCCAGGACTTCCTCCGCTGTGTCAGTGCCATCATCATCTTCCTGGTGGTCTCCTTTGCAGCTGTGACCTCCCGGGATGGAGCTGCCATCGCTGCTTTTGTGAGTCCAGCCCCACAGAGCTCCCCAGGCCCTAAGGGCCTCTGGCTGGCGTTTGCACACTCTCCGTGCCTCCCCACAAGCCCAAGCCGGCGCCCCGGGCTTGGGCTCCCACCGAGCCCCGTACCGCCCACCTCCCTCTCCCTAGTACGTGATGGCCGGCGGCCTTCGTTGCGTCATCCCTGCGCCTACGCGCCTGCTCCCACAGGTGTTTGGCATCATCCTGGTCTCCGTCTTTGCCTACGATGCCTTCAAGATCTACCGGACCGAGATGGCTCCCAGGACCACCCAGGGTGAGTGTCTGTGCTCTGGGGAGAGGACATGCCCCCTCCACCCTGTGCCACGGCTCCCTGATCCTGACATGCCCTTCCCGGCCTGGCTCCGTATTCACAGAGGCCCAGCAGTGACCCTGAGCTACCTGGCTCCTAGGCCCAGCCAGACAAAAGGAACAGTGCAGCCCAGACACTTTTTCTTTGGATTCACTAGCCCACAGCCCACTGCTCCCCAGCCAGGCCTTCCGAGATGGAGTCTGGCCTGAGAAGTCACCAGGGACTTGTCTGTGGGGCTCAGTGCTCTGAGATCTGGCTCCCGATGAAGCTCTACCAGGAAGGAGGTGTTTTGGGGAGGGAGGGCAGGAAGAAGCTGGTCATTCCCAAATTAAAAGATTCGAATCCTACTGGTGAGTCTTTTTCTTCCCTAGGAATCAGGCAGATCAGGAAAGCCAGGGAGTATTCACAAAAATGGTCATGGTCCCTCCTCTGCAACCAGGTCTGAGCCATGAGGAAGGGGGACCGGACTGAAGGTGCTGAAGACTTCCTTCAACACCAGACTTCCGCTCTACGATCTGTGTGCCGGGTCACTTTGTGGTGGGCCTGGTGGCTGGGCTCCCAGAGTCCTGTGTCTGAGAAGGCACAAGCCTTTCCCATGTGAGTGCCCACCTGCGCGCACCGGTTTGTTAGTGGGTTTGGAGCCAGGTGCTTGCCTGGGGCGTGTGTAGAGCTCCCCCTTGTGGTGTGGGGAGGACTTGGCCCACAGGCCACAGGAGAGAGGTCAGCCGGTGGCAGCAGATGAGGGCAGAACTTCCCGAAATGCTGGCTCTGGAAGAGCTCTTAGACATCAGCTGGTCCAATGCCCTCATTTCACATAAGAGAAAACAAGTCCAATTACGGGAAGTGACCTCTTCACTTGTGACAGAGCTGGGACGAGAACCTAGCTTGCCTCACATCTCAACAGGTGATCAGGATACAGTACTGAGCTCCCGCTAACTCAGGAAAAAAATGGCCCAGCCTCATCTCCAGCTCCCTCCACCAATGCGTCCGCTCCCCCAGCTTGCCAGGGCCTCAGCAAACATTTCCTGAGCATCTCCTGTGTGCAGACCCTGTGCTGGGCCCCAGGGATTCAGAGGGGACAGGCAGCCCTGTCCTTGGGCACTCACAGCCTGGGAAGGAGACAGGCTAGTGAAGGACAGCCATGCCTGCCTGCAGTGAATGCTATGGGAGAGTTTGGCTGGGGGTGTTTGGAGAGTAGGCACTGCGACGACCCAGGAATCAGCCCTGCTTGTCCCGTGATAGTCCGGGGCAGCTGGGATGTCCCTGCCCACCCACGTGGCCTAACTCAGTGGCTCATACAAGCTGGCTTGCTATCCCTCTAATGCTGGTTTGCTCCTGCTCTGAAATACCTTCCCTTTTTTCTGGGGTGCTCCTGCCAGAGGCAGGCCCCAGCCCCCAAGCCCTGCCCAAACCCTGCAACTCCAGTAGAGTGGTTCTGCTCCCCTTGGTGATAATCGTGGGTCTGTCCGGGTCTGACTTCTCCAACTTTCCTGTCCTCATGTCCGGGCTCCTCACCAGAACTGGCAGCCTCCCCAGGGCTAGAACCAACTGGATTTTGTGTTTTTCTGGGTTTCTGCTAACATTCTCAGGGCTCTATGCATAGTCTACTCTCAACACTGATTGGCCACCCTTGGGGGAGGTGGGGTCAAGGCTTTAGAGGAGGCATAGCAGGGGCTTAGCCAGGGCAGTTTAGGAGATGGGGTGCCAGGTGAAGGGATGAGAAGGTAGTTAGGAGAACCTGGGCTATAAAGCCCAGCAGGGGGCAGGGATTTGCCTGGAGCCGAATGGGGCTGGGACCAGCCCTGTCGCCTGGGCAGGCATATAACCTGGGCTAGACTGTCCCTGGTGGGAGCTCAGAGACAGTGGAAGTGTGATCTACGGTGTGTACCTGCTCATGCACCTGTGCCCATCTGTGCCCGTGTGAGAGGCCAAAATGAAACAAGCAACGCTTGGCTTTGGTCCACAGAGCCTGTTGATTCAGGCTCTGTGGACTCCCTTTGGGTTACTTGTAAGGGGCTGGCCAGAATGGGACCTGTACCAACCCCTTTACGAACCTCCACCCCCAGTGAGCCCTGAGCCTCTCCTGGTGTCAGTGGGAAATTCATCTGGGAGGGAACGGGTGTCCCAGGACACCTTTAACCCCTGCAGCCCAGAGCTGGGGTAGGTGGAGGGGAGCTTCAGCTTTGACACGAAAATTCTGTCTCTCGGCACACAGAATTGGTTCACCCTTCTGGTACCTTTGTTTTCTCTCCTGACCAGGGCTCTCTGGGCCTCGGCTGCCTCCTCTGTAGATGTGGAAAGCTTGGGCTCCCACAGCTCTGACACAGGGGCAGGGCCTCCCTCCGCTGGGGAGCTTTAAGACAGCTGCTGGCTGGCTGGCGGCGGTGGTGGGAAGGACGGGGCGCAGGCAGAGTCCGGCATTCAGGTTTATTACAGGTTGGCAAGAGGGGGGTTCCTGAGGTGGTGTCACTCCTCGTCATGCAGTTTTTGCTGAGAAAGGAGTAAAGGGTGTGAGGGGCCAGCTGGCAAGAGGGAGGTAGGGTGTGGGGAGGAATCTCTAGGGCTTTCAGGGGCCTAAAGGGGATGGCTTTAGAGGGAGAGGTTCTGGCCTCGGGGATCTTGGGTCTCACTTGGGGGCCTTTGTAGTTTAGTGGGTGGGACTGGGCTTTCTTCAGAGGTTCAGGGGGTTCTCAGGTATGGGTGCTGTGGGACCCCCAGGTCTGCCATAATATAGGGTAAGGAGTGCCCATTCTGAGGGCCACTGATGTTGGCAGATGTGCTGACATGGGGCGACTAGTGAGGCCCAGGGGAGGGACCCACCTTGGCGCCGATGTCGCGGCTCTTGGCCCGCAGCTTGTTGACCTGGGACTCGGCGATGTCCGCGCGCTCCTCCGCCTCATCCAGCTCGTGCTGCACCTTGCGGAACTTGGACAGGTTGGTGTTGGCCTGCTCCTCCTGCAGGGGTTCGGGGACGGGGAGGCTGAGGTGAGAGGCAGCAGGGGGAGGGGGAGGAGGTGGAAATTCCCAGCCTCCCAGTCTGAGGGATTCCCTGTCCCTGAGCCAGGGCTCAGGGCTCTCACCCCTCTACTATGTTCCTGCAACTGCCTTGCCAAGGGTATCCTGCTCCTGGCTTGGCACCCTCCTCAACTTGCCAGCATTCAGAATCCTGCATGGCCACCCACTGCCTGAGATGAATTACATGCTGCCTGGTCCAGTCCCATTCAGAATTCAGCTTCACAGCATCTGCCCAGCTAGGACTCTGATAGATGCTCCCAGCTCCGGGGTTTCCTGCACATGTGTGCTCATCGACACCTTACTTTCACACTTTTCTGCCCACCCAGAGTCTTCCCCACTGCCCTGTGGTCAGGTCCTCTCCTGGGCTCACTTCCACGGCCACCTTCCAGCCTTGAGCACTGTCTGGCCCCGTGGCCTGCTTAGCAGCTACACTGCCTTCCCTCAGGTCTACTGGAGTATGGGTTCTCAGCAGTCTGTAGGCATTGCTTGTGCTCGCTCAGAGTGCCCGACCCAGCTCTGAGCACACGGACACGTGAAACGTCTAGTCCCCATGCTGGGGCTGATGCCCGTGGATTCTCACACATGGGAGGTGTGTTGACAGAGTGGAGAAAACCATGAACTCACCGCCTCCTCGGCCTGGCGCTTGTAGGCCTTGACCTTCAGCTGCAGCTTGTCCACCAGGTCCTGCAGCCGCAGCAGGTTCTTCTTGTCCTCCTCCGTCTGGGGGTGGATGGATGGGAGAAGCCAATTTGGGGGAGGAGCAAGTGCAATCATTGTTCCCTCCCTCAATCCGTCACTTCTCCCCAGGCCTCAGCTGCCTTCCCTCCCTCCGATGGGCCAGGTCAAAGAAGGGGGGTGTTGGATTCCAGCTCTGCCTCAACTTGTAGGTCAAAGGCCACAGCAAGGTCCTCAGTCTGGATCTAAAAAGCAAAGAGGGCTGTGGCCCTAAAGCTGGAAGTGGGGCAAGGGACCCAGAACCAAATGGAATTCCTCCATCTGATAACATGGAGCTATCGGGGCTGTTGCAGCCCCAGCCTGGAGCCCCGTCGATGCTCTTGGCCGGTGGTTTTAGAGTGAGCTGAGAGGACTAATGAGGACCACAGGGTGAAGGGGGCACCGTCATAGGCAGACCATTCTAACCTATCAGATATGTGGATTGCACTGGGCAGATTTGGGCACCAGGATCACTGGCCCTAATGTCACCTGATCATTTCTATCTCGTCATCACTGTATGTGCTAGGGTGCCTCTCCCCCTATGTACACGACAGCTCTGCCGCTCTCCAGCTGTAGCTCTGTCCCATGGCTCTCACATCCAGCTGTCAAAGGGACCAATACCCCCTTTCTCTGGCCTTCCTTCCTAGGCGCACTGGGAAAATAACAGGTCAAGGGCAAAAGCTCTGAGCTACACAGGTGCAGGTCTTAGAACATTTTGGGATCATCTTTATCTAAGGCCATCTATCTGTTGTCCCACAAGTTCCAGGGGAAGGTCTGAGTCTTTCCCATCTCTGACTTTTATCCTGAAAGTGCCATACTATGTCCTTCCCTTTCAGGCCGGTAGAAAGGTTCTGTGGACTGTGCTAAAGCCTTCATGGTAACACTTTGGGTTCTTAAAAAAAACCCCGAGGAAACGCTGGTTAAAAGAGCTTTCAGGAAGTAGAAATAGGTTCTCATTCGCTAGAAAAAATCATGGACTCAAGCCAAAAGGACTCCAGGGAATGTGAAAGAAAATTAATCTAAAGACAGCTTCTCAAGAAGTAGGTGCCAGGGGGTTGAGTGGCATTCCCAGACAGTGACTGTGCATGGGGCCTGTGTGGCCAGGAAGTGGGGCAGGGGAAGCGCTTTCACATCTGCCCTTGACTGCCCCCCAGAGCAGCCACCATGCCCTCACCTGGTAGGTCAGCTCCTTGATGCGACGCTCACTCTTCCTCATGCCCTTGACCGACTCCACGTTGCGCTTCTGCTCGGCTTCCAGCTCGTTCTCCAGCTCTTGCACCCGGGCCTCCAGCTTCTGCAGCTGCTTCTTGCCCCCCTTGAGGGCGATCTGCTCGGCCTCATCCAGCCGGTGCTGCAGGTCCTTGATGGTCTGCTCCATGTTCTTCTTCATGCGCTCCAGGTGGGCGCTGGTGTCCTGCTCCTTCTTCAGCTCCTCTGCCATCATGGCAGCCTGGGGTCAGGGGAGAGGTCTAAAAGAACTGGGCCCAGGGCCCCTTGTCCCTCAAGGATCAGCATTTTCCCAGCCTGGTGTCTGTTTCCCGAGGCCCGCCAACCCACGCAGCGGTAAGAGTTGGCTTGTCATGGTGCAGTGGCTTGGCCGGGACCCAGGGCCCTTGTTCACGTCTTTAGTGGGGGCGGGAGGGGAGCGGTCACTCACATCGGTGATGGCCTTCTTGGCTTTCTCCTCGGCGTTCCTGCACTCCTGCACCGCCTCTTCCACTTCTGATTGGAGCTGGGTCAGGTCTGACTCCATCTTTTTCTTTTGGTTGATGAGGCTGGTGTTCTAGGTATAGGTAGAGAAAACTATCAAATATATACTTTGTTACTAGATTCTACACTTTTATCCACAGAAAATTAAAACTAGTCATTTTTAATTTATTTTTATTATTTATTTTTAAAGATTTATTTATTTGGGAGAGAGAGAGAGCGCGTGGGCACGAGCGGGAGGGGCAGAGGGAGAAAGAGAGAGGATCCCAAGCAGACTCCATGCTGAACACAGAGCCTGACGTGAGGCTCTATCCCACGACCCCAAGATCACAACCTGAGCCAAAACTAAGAGTTGGAGACTTAACAGACTGCGCCACCTAGGCTCCCCAAAAAACTAGTCACTTAAAAAAAAAGTCTTGCTTTTGTTTATTCCTTGTTTATTTGTTGTACCTTGTTATTGTATATTCCATGTTTTGTATCTGCTTTGCCTTTTCCTATGAAAACAGATATGTTCTAGATGTTATATCTAAAATTACTCAGCTCTGAAGAAAGACTTCAAGCAGCAAAAGGTCTACAGTTCTACTTCTGACATCTTTAGTAATATGTCTATTCAGGAGCATGAAAACATTCCCAGGAAAATGGGAACAACTTTGTTTACAAGGACAATATCCTGGAAATGATTATAGTTAGAAAAAGAATGTAGTGGAGTAAGGAAGAGGGGAGAGCGTCAGTGCATGACGTCATTCCCACACGTACTAGATTACCGATAAAAGCCCCATGGGACCCTGCCGTAAGATGGACACAAAAACTCACTGCGGAGAACAGCCGGTGACTGGGTGTATGGGATTGCGGAACAGTGGTGTTCCATCGAGAATTTGGTTTGCACGTGGATGCGTTTGTACTTCTTTAAACTCCCTGGATCTCATCTTTACAGAGCAAGCTGGAGGCTGTCCTCTAGATCAGGGGTGCCAAATTACAGCAAGCAATCCACGACTCCCAGGCCTGTGACTTCGGTGGACATCAGCAACCATTAGCTTCAAAGTGTAGGCCCCCTTCTCAAGGCGGTGCCACGACTAGCAGAGGAGGGATGGCCCAGGAGACGAAGTAATTTGCCATCCCGGTTGGACACGCTCACTCAGGGCACCTGGTTCAGAACTTCCGGAGGCGTGCTAGGCTCTGGCCCTCGGCAGGTTTCTGTGCGTGGCCCCCGAGCGCCTCACCTGGGAGTGCAGCAGCTGCACCCGCTCGCTGGTCTCGATCAGCTCCTGCTCGGCCAGCTTCCGAGAGCGCTCCGTCTGCTCCACCACGGCCCGCAGCTCCTCCAGCTCGGCCTGCAGCAGGTTGTTGCGCCGCTCTACGATGGCGATGTTCTCCTTCAGGTCGTCGTTGGCGCGGACCGCGTCGTCCAGCTGGACCTGGGTGTCCTGGCGGGGGCGGGGGGAGGAAGCATGTTGGAGACCTGCACCCATCCCATCAGGGCTTCCCATTCGGGGTCTGATGCACCCGATGCCATGTTCACAAACCTTCCGTCAAGCGTAGGGCCAAGGGGCACATCCCCTCGTCTATTCTCTAGGCCCAGGGGCTGGGCTGGTCCAGGACATGCTTGGGGTCTGATCAGTTCTCTTTCCTCAAGCCTCCAAGTACAGGAGGTAAGTGGCTCCCACTTTCTCATATGTGTTAGCCCAGGGCCCTCACCAGACCTGTGGGCAGCTCCCTTCTGAGAGTCCCACCTTCTGTTACCTTCAGATGGGCCTGGGCAATCTTCAGGTGCTTCTGGGCCTCTGAGGCTATCCTGTTAGCCTGGCTGAGCTGGATCTCCATCTCGTTCAGGTCGCCCTCCATCTTCTTCTTCACCCTCAGGGCCTCATTGCGGCTGCGCGTCTCCGCGTCCAGGGAGGTCTGCAGCGAGTCCACCACCCGCAGGTGGTTGCGCTTGGCCTGCTCCATCTCCTCGTCCTTCTCTGCCAGCTTCCGCTCGATCTCAG